>NW_019214124.1:20190-274397 GCF_002532875.2 Varroa jacobsoni
CAGCAGGAACAATAGAAATTTGTTAAACAGTATTGTGCTAGGGTAGTACAAACTCACCATAGATTTCAACATGCATCTAATGATAGCATTATACCAACCCCACCTGTTACTCGTATGTCAAGACAGCTGAAGACCAGAGCGGAAGTGATAAGTAGGCCATTTTTTAGTTGTTCCCTAGTGTAATATTTTAATCCTAGATTTGATACAAGAAATAGCCGACGATCGTGACGTTGATCAGCAATAACAACGGTGACTAACTACCAAAAAATAATAGACAAAGGAGAACTGATAGAATACGGTCTACGGCATTGTAGAACATATTGCCACTTTGTATATAACTGTAGTATTTGCGCAAAGTATTTTTTATCCTCTAACGAAAGGATCACATTTTTTTCGTGCTGCATAATTTTCAAATGGGTTTAGGCAACTTCAGGGTTGATTTAACTATAAATGTAGGCCACAAAGCCAAAGGCCTCTTACTATTATTATTACTGCCACTGGCTATTGCCAACCAGCGTACGTGTTGGCCAAGCAGATGAGTTGATACTGGGATTTATGGGACAGGGGCTTTTTGTATAAAATAAAGCCGATTCTTCCCAGACGTCTCGCTTTTAACATAGTGCTCTCTCGTTGAGGCGAGCTTGCATATAGATAATTATGAATATTGTTGGAATTGTTTTTATCGATCGGCACATTTGTATACATTGATACAAATCTACTCCTCTTCAAAGTATAGAATTGTTATTTAATCATCCATAAAATTAATGATTTCCGCAGAAGTACACTTTATATGGGCTCATGTAGTTGCATACATACCCACAGAGGTGTGCTGCTCCTGTGTAAGTTCTAACTTTGAGCTGTCTTCCGTATAATTTTCAATTGGTTTTTTCCTTCTAGATTGAGAAGCCTGGCATGCGATTGATTTCGTAGGCAACATCGCCAATTTAGACATATGCAACGAGAATAAGTAGCCATATCCAGTAGACAGAAAGATAGATCCAGCATCAGTAAAGGCGACAGTGATGTTATCTCAACGGAATCTGTCTGACACGCTATTCGTTTGCGTTGCTGTTCCTGCTGCCACTGCTGTACAATATAGAGCGGGACACGCTCTTGTGAAGTTTTTATGGGACTTTTCATCAGTTTCATTTGCGTATTTTCTCGTCAAGCCAAATCTGTTATATCTGGATCAATCGATTTTTTAGGAGCAGAAAGCTAATCGACTGGCTTTTATCGTATCTCTAGCGGCGTTAATGGTAATGCCAGCAGAACTTATAAGATTCTATAGGGCTGCTGTACGTGATCGTAATGAAAACGAGCTTTAGACTAAAAACGAGAAAGAAGAGAGCTGATGCTTACCTTAACCAGATACACTCTCATCGGTAAGACTGGTAGCTGAATTAAAGATGCCTTCTTTGGACCACGCATGCCCTGCGCCATCAAAATAATCCGTACTGCAAGGGTAGCAGCGCAATGGTCGGTGAGGGCACTTTGGTACCGAGACACACAAAGATACAGTCAGTGGGTTCGCCCACATTGAATGCCCATTACCTGGGCAGTGTGACTGGACATTTACGGACAAGTGAAACTAAATATAACATCATAGTCCGAAAAATTATGCCTCCATTTGAACGTGAGAGAATTTTCCAATAGATAAGATACGAAATGAGATTACTGTCTGTATAAACGGAGGAAGGGGGCACCGTTTGCGGTAGGCACGCGCACACGTCGACTAATACGTATTGATGAATACATCTTATCAAAATGGGAGCGAAAAAAGTGGTAGCTGATGCATGGGCTTACTATAAATTATAACCTACCTAAATTCGCACAGTTGTACACATGTCCCGCTCTTATAATTACCACAATAGGGGTCTTTACAACATTTGGTTACTGATGAAATTTTGCAATTAACGTTTCAACATATTACATTGCTCCATCTGCAGTTGAGATTGTGAGAGCTCAGTTTGATGTAGCGCACCCGTAATATACGCTCGTAGACGTTACACTTAAATATAGTCGCGACCATTAATGACTAGAAAATGACCGACGATTACGGAAGCACTGCATATATATATGTTATTGTAGGTAACATGATGCTAAGCGCAATGAAGAATGAATGATTCTTGACGGAATTCCGCATTGCATATCATAACCATTAAACAAAACGACCATTTCATGTACATACTACGTAAATTACAATCAAAATAATGCAACGATCAACGTTAGCAAAAGTATTTAGTTGACTTTATTTAATCGAGACAGACAGACAGACAGACAGACAGACAAGGACAAAGTCGTAGGTGTTTACCCAACTTCACCTTGACACCTTAAGCGCAATGAGGATACAGGGGCCTGATAAGTATTTCATAAAACTAGATAGATGCACCGGGGCATACAGCGACATGATTCGGCTCGTTCTCCTAGTGCTCCATGTTTTTACTATCCTATTCACAATGGACTGCACTGCATTAATTTAAGGGATTTTCTGACCAAGAACCAAATACGCTCGGATCAGAGTTCAGCTAGAAATTATGTTGGCTATTGAAGAAACGCGTAATGGTAATCGTGAAAACAATTAGATGCCCTCTAGCTACGAACCATTATTGAACCTGTTTGAAGTCAAGTCGAAAATAAGCATTACGGACCCCAATCGACTGAGATATTCAGTACAATATGAATTATTGGTCATCAACGTGTGGATAAAATTGGACAAATTTCTCCTAAGGTATATATGACCAAATATACATGACAACCACGCTCGTGGCGTTAGACCTGATGTAACACCTCAACTGTTTGATGTAAACCGTCTATAAATCCAGGATCATCCACAGCAGTCTACGCTGCTTCCTGTAATGATGCCGTTATACAACTGTCTCTTGAATGGAGGGCGTATGCGCATCAAAGCCACATAGGTAGATATAAACGAGTGAGTGTATAGAAACCGAAGTTAGACGACAGGTCAGTGTTTTAGACATATCCTGAAGTTTTTCATATCAGTATTAGGTTCTAAGTGCTTTTTCTATCAGTTTGACATTATTATCGTGCAACGATACGAATCTAGTTGAGACATTTTTGCCTACCTAACTCTGCTGGATTTAATCTCAAGGATCGACTCAACGTACGTATCTTCGCAGACGTGAACTTATTGTCTTTCTGAGTATAACCTTCATGTAATCCTTCGTGTTATGTAATCGTCTATTAATCTTACCGCGAGTCTACCGCGTCTATGATGGTAGAGTAATATCGGTATTTGTTCTGTCTCCGTAGACGTTGAACGTCAAGTGGGGTATCTGCTGCCTTAGAGCGTCTTGACTCAGTAACTGATTGAGTGGACGAAAGTATATCGTCTTTATGACATTTGCTTCAACCCCTCCTGTATTTGTCTGCCCGAATCTTGCGTTCAATACAGAACGAGCCCACCACAGATAGGATGCGCGGATAGAGGTTACGGATGCATTGACGTCTTTATGTTAGACGACATACGACATCTGTAAACAATTAATTTTTATTTTGAACAGTTTATAATGGCTTTCTCTTTCGCCATTGCATTCGGCAAAACGAGTGGGGCACACGTTCGTTAATCTCGCCATAGTCTGTGAGTGCTTTACTTATAAACTTCGCTTTACGCGTATGCTCATTTTCGAATGAGTGCATGTCCTAAACAAATTACTTGTACTGATCAGGCTTCCGACAATAATGATAGAAACACAATAGTATCGTTTGGGACAGAAGCACTGGGTTAAATAAGCTGAAATCATCCATAGAACAATCATTCTCTCTTGTGGACACGTCGCAAAAAATCCTCGATGTGGTTTGGCAACCTTTCGGAATGGTAACCGCGCCTGGCTCATGCCAACCCACATCTCACCGATAAGCCTAGGTTAGGAGTAAACAAAACCGTGAAATAATTGCTTTGTGGCGCCATAAGATTCGGATTTATTTCTACACTTAACCTTCAAATTCCGCTGTCTACTGACGTGTTATTAGCGTTTACCGGTGCAAAAATCAACTATACGCAGAGTTTTGGTGCGCGCTTTTGTATGCAGCTGCTTGTAACTATGTGCCTTTTATTATAGATTGGGCAAGATTGGCCTTTTTCAAACAATCGCTGTCCTGATGCAAATGTCGAGTCTTGTCAAATAGGATATCGAGATTGGTCTTCGTGCATATAAAGCGACGCTTCGTTGGCTTAAGCTTGCCTATCTAGCCTATACGCTTCATCTAATACCTGAAACCTAATTAGTCCTGCTGCGCATTAATCCTATGAGGATGAGCGTCGTCACAGTGCGAGATCCGTTAAAATCCGCTCCTTTAGCCCAGATGATTAGCGTCGTTCGGTTTGGAAATACTATATATATATATAATGCTATGAATAAAAGAAAATAGTAATCATGATAGGAGACGTGAAAAATTCAAACATGGACCAACGAGGAATGTTCTCATAAAGTTACTAGGACCACAAGCAAGATAATGCATCCACAACCTAAGCCGTAATGTATATAGGGAATATGCTCTAATCGATGACTAGAATCAGGAAGCACGTTTATATTACCAGATTTAGCGTATGGGGTGATTGATATAACCAAATGAATATTATAATAGTTTCTCCTTAAAATATCATCACCGTGACCATTTTCTCTTCCAGCTATAAAGATACTATAGTCCGTTTCAGAAAACGTGTTCTATTGAATATTATTTTAAAACCGAAATATCAGTTTCTGCGGCCAGAACAATCGAGCAAAGGCGAAACAAAATAAATGCAGACACGGGCACAATACCGCTGCATAAAAACTGGTGAAAATAGAAACGTAAAGCCTACTTGGTAAAATGTGAGTTGTGGGTTTCATGTGGCCAGCGGTACAGATAGGTTAATGAGGCCAGGCTGTAAGTGCTCAAGCAGCGGCAAGATTTATGTACGATGGGGCTAAAAAAATGGGAATGCATCACGTTTTGAAATAGGCCAATAAATTAGCTGTGAGACAACCTAAGGGATTTTACAAGCTTTATAAGAAGCTCTTTTTTTCATACGTGAAAATTAGCTGTTCAATTAACGAATAAAGGCACCATTGATCATTCTGGAAAGTAGCAAAATAACTCTGTTCGTTCAGTGACCCCTTGTTTTTTTCAACTAGAGACCTGGCTATCCAAGCTACTCCTTAACGAAACTGGTAACTATTCGACATGGAGAAAAATCTTTAACATGCGGCTAACATGGCGTTTCAGTTGATGGACTTAGACTGCAACACGACAAGACTGTTTTGACAAATTCAACACGTACGACCCACTATCGATCTAATTTAATTTAATCGACGTAAACGTATAAAAATGCTCCCGCTTCGCGTGGGTGTTTGATGGGCTGGTGGCAGCTCACGAGCTATTTCTGCAGAAAACCAACTGCAGATATAAACGTACTATAGTAGAATTTGGTTTGCCATTTAATATTATGCCTTATTTCAAAAAGTTTGCCTCTTTCGCCATATAACTCACCCAGCCATGTCTGATAAGATAGTAAATACAACTTAATGTTTGTAGACCTTCTTCTCAGTGTCGAATACGCTTTATTTGCTTGGCCAATGCGCAATTTCGTTCCTCAGCTGAAACCCTCCTCATCCGCCCCGCGCTGCATCACCCCTTTGCGATCGTTTCGCTTGCTATAGTTATCGATAGAAGCGATATGAAAAATTTCAGATGAGACACGCTTAAATAAGTTTTTGGTTAATAAAATGGGACGCAGATAATATCCTTACGTAAATATACGATACATTTAAGGGTCAACGTTACTTATGTAAGTAACGAACTTGCCCGAGATGCATTAAGTGCAGAAAAGTAAGGTAAATGCTAATATTACTATTTATCTTTAATCCCAACGATTATATGGCCTATATAGGAACAGTGCTATATCTGTTCATGGAACTCCGAGGAAATATTCATTCATTTGATATATACGCACCTTATTCACTATCTAGCAGCCCGCCACTCGGCGTGGTGGCATCTGCAAGAAAAAATAGCACTAATCACATATATCATTCATAGAGTACTGCTTCAGCATGAAAGCTCATAGCAACCAACGGAAAGATCCATATCTTTCAAAGTATACCAGTGACATCAGTAACATTTATGATAGCAAGGACGCCCATTAACACATTTACGAGCCTGCTGGCAAACGTATGCCGTTCAAGTTGTACGTGTCCTTCAAGCAACTCATCTTTTTGCTGTGGTGCGCCGCAATACGTCACCGATGGTTAACTTTGGACAAAAATCTAATCACGGGCAGGCCAGGACGTCAGATAGTACTGAGATTATCAAAGACGCCGCTTAGAAGACTCGGTCGAGTGTCAAGATGCATAACGTAATCAGTGTTAAAATAACAAGCAAACGCTATATTCGCTATTAAAACCACCACTTACGAAGCATGTAAAGGTAACTAAGGAGAGAATTCCGGTTCGTTCGCACCTCCCGGCAACGGGTCACTTCGTATCCATGCGGACGCTCAAGAAGAGACCTTTCAAAATCAACCGTTCGCGTTCACTTTCGCGCATTTCGCCCGTACACGCTCAGCCTATGAAATGTTTCGTCGAATAGCGAACAGAAGCTATATAGCCTACATTTTCCGATATTTTTGCTTACAAACAGCGGCAATTGTTGGTTTGCCTTCAAGTGAACACTCCACTGAGAACTCAAAGCAAAACGTTATGCATAAAAACTGGTGAAAATAGGAACGTAAAGCCTACTTGGTAAAATGTGCTCAGTGATTACGGTCAACTGCCGTTAACCCATGATCGCAAGCACACTTCCTTTAGAAGGATTGTATGCGCGTGTCAGCTACAGCCTTGCCATCGTGTCAACCAGGATATTGTCCCGCGCCGTGTTTATTTATATAACGCCTACAATATGCACTAGTAAATTGATTTTCTAGTAAAATTCTGGTTTGTTTGGATTCGACTTTTCATGCGTATATGCCATGCTCCTTCTAGTTAGCTACAGTGCAATATACTTTCGATATATTCAATCATTTGCAATTCTTCTTCGGATTACGGTTTTCTACATCTGTCATATCCTAATACCCAGTTAGTACCCAACTGCTTAACTTTATTCGACAGAAAATTATAATACTGTTGAAAGCATTTCGCCCCCCCAAAGACTCTCAATGGCGATTCTTTATTGTTACCTGGCTGTTACCAGCAGAGGGCATGGTATCAAAGCATATGTCGTAGAGACTCAAGTGGTCGACTTAAGGTGATCTCTCTAAGAAGTGAATGTACAAAGATTGTCCTATTTCACCATCCAGTTAGATTCTTGTTAAGTTTGAACCACATGTAGGACATACACACCCTATGTGTATACACATACATAGTGGGTACGGTAGTACTACTTTCGTAGTGGAATGTTTAGAGCAGCGATCTCATGTTTTTGTTCGGACCATTAGGTTATTGATTGGCTTCCTGGCCACCTATGGACAATATGACGATATAATATATGCTAAGGCACATCACGCTGCACGGACCTCTTTCTTCTTTTTCTTTCTGACGATTGACAATGTGCAATGACATCGGCCTGCAGCGGCGGAGCTAACACTAGTATCACAGTAGCGGCGGCAGTAAGAGCCCATGGATGTGTCGTGTGTGTGAGGGGGGCAAACTGGGGAAATGGGCTTTGCTACTAGATTGGGGCCATGTAATAGAAGAATATACAGCAGCAGCAGCAGCTGCTGCTACTACTCTTCGATGGTGAAAAGCCATCGTCTAGCCAATGATACCACCATTATGTCTATGAGTCTAGTTGACCCGTTCCTTCTAGACTTTTGTACGATGAAATGAGTTAACTCCCATGCCTACAACGACAACAAATAATAAAAGCCTTCTATTGGAAAGACATATTATAATTAACAAAGTAGGAGCAACACTGGCGGCGAGATCATTGGCGTTAGGTGGTTTGTACAACAGCAGGGCAAGCTTCTATGGGAACGTGAAGGGTGCCTGCCGCAAAATCAAGAAGCCAAACACAAAGGGGATTCGATGCAGTAATAGTTAGAGTTACCCGATCGATCTGCGAGTAACAGTCGTTCTACAGTAAAACATATAGTCATCAGCGATCGGGACCAGCAACAGTACTGCTTTTCATTCCATTGCATTTGTTGGTGTCCCAGTCATTGATTTGGTCAGTTATAGCAATTATGCGCAATGTCTTAAAAGATTGTATGAATATCATACGTTTACGGACTCCGTGCGCTCGCAAATGATCACAATGGTCGTATGATAACGAATTTACGTATACAATTAGTAAGTATTATAAGAGTGCACAGTGGTTGATTAGAATTGTTCGTGCCTCGTTTTAGTAATTCTGGCTATTGCCGCTAGTGTTTTCACGGGTCCGACGGGTTTTTCCATCACAACAATCAGCTGTTTATAAATGCATATGGAAGCCGAATGCATGTTAGTTACTTTCGGAAAAAGGTTGTGATCTCTTTTACTTGAGGGGCAAAGATATTCGTACATATATAGATATAATCTATGTGCATGGTACATCGCTCACCTCTAACTTGCTCTAATCGATCAGAAGAATAAAAGAAGAGGGAAAGTTCTAACTGTTCGCTTAAGGAAGAATAAATAGGCTCCTACTACTTCATTCGATGCCAGCTGCGATCCCCGAAGCACCTTTCCATCTACATATGTGTCACAAAGGTGGTTCTCACATAATCAGATGGCTAACTAGTACATCACATGAGACCAGCCATGTTATGCACGGATAACAACGCTTCTATCCAACTTCACAGGAACAAAGCGATCATTTTTAAACACCAACGAACCAATTGATTGACGACGATTGTACTAATCATCACGACTCCATAGGTCCGGGATGGTCACCTTTCTTCGTGGCGGAACCTCTTTGTTACACTCTAGCTATCTTAGAAGTTGCTTACATTGATTTTTCTTACTGCGAGTAATATCAATAGCGCGCATCTGTGGGCCAACCGCTTCAAAAAACCCGCAGACGTTGAAACGTTGAAAAAAAGGTACATCGTCTATCGTGTGGGGGCAGCAGTGGCGGCGGTAGTTCTAGTTTATCCACTGGCAAATCCATCGATCAGTGTGGCGCACAGCAGTGAAGACACAACAACAAAGGTTTTTTCTCGTTGTACTGTTGCCACCGGCCTTTAGAGTTGCTATAAGAGTAGCACTAGTTTTACTTGAAGTTATGGAGAAAATTGTCCGTGTCGGCGCTACTGCTGCAATCGCAGTGTAGGGCAGCGCAGCGTGTCGATAGGTTCACGACTGCGGATCCGTTGGTTTTCACTTAAGCTCTGCTCAGATGCTCCAGCCGCAATCGGAGCAGCAACTTGGTTTTTCTGATCGTGTGATAGGATCAACTATTGCGGTTACCACCATCAGCCCCAGCTTATCACAGTGCACAACGGTGGCTGCGTACCCAACGCGTACCCAACACAACCAGCTACTGCTGCTTCTTCTATAGCTAGCGTTTCTTTTACTATTACAACGTCAAGCTCACCGCATAAAGTTGCTTCGAAACTCAGCAGCAATAAAAATACTAATAGCAATTAACCCACAGATCAATGTTGCTGCCGTCTGAGCAAAGGTATAATCGTGCTAGTGGTAGAAATCGGTAATCCACATATGGTCCGTCCTGGCGTTTGTGTGTTTGTTCGTTTGTCAGTTCGCAGTAGCGGGGCCGCCCTGTCATCACAACCAGCGGCGCTGTCGTGCAAATCATTGCTTATTCGCAGCATGGGGCAATCTATTACCATCACAGCAGCAGCACCGACTGGCCGCTGCTGCTGGCCGTGGTGTCGATGGACGAACACCGAATCGAGCCACCGCCGATTATTTCTTCTCTTTTCTCCATGGCGAGAAAGGGTGTCACGCACTAGCCGCGCGCGGACAAACATCACGGGACGGAACGGAACAACACGTCGCTGCTGCGACAACAGCAGCAGCAACAAGAACTGCATTAACAGGAAAGGAGAAAGGACGGCCGAGTAGAATATTTACTACTGCCGCCGGCAGTACGCTAACGTCGATGGGTACCGGTCTCCTGCTGTACACTTCTTTTGTCTGGCCACATGTCTGGCTGGCCGATGAAGTCAAACGTGCTGTACAGCTGTAGATAAATGTATGTGTACATTTATCTGCAGCCGTGCATGTGTCTTCGTACGATTTGGCCGATAGAAATCTCCGCTCTGTCGAATTTCCCTGCGTGTATGCCTGTTCTACATTTATGATTTACGGTATTTTTGTTTGGGAACGATTGGTGCAAGACCAATAAATTGACCGTTACACCGCACTGTTCACGTTGGTGCTATCAGCGCAACAACAATCATCTTTGGCTCGCTTACACCGTTTGCTTTTGAAAACGGTGCACCCATCTACCAACAAAGGGGGGCAACAAACTCTAGGGTCGATCCCTAGGTTCGCGAAAAGAAGTAATCACTGCAGCGCGCCAACGTCAAATTAACAATATAATAATGGCAGTGTTTTAGCTAAGCTGCGAAACGAGATTAACTTCCGCGCCACTTCAAAGTGTCGCGTGGTCCGTAACGCCTCTATACCGTCCCATTTGTGCGTTCAGTTAGGAAAAAACAAGTCTAAAGATAAGCATTTCTTTTAAGTTGAACATTTAGTTTAAATAAATAATTCGCACATAATAATTGAAATAGTAATGGTAATAGTAAGTTGGTTAATTTTACTTGAGCACAGTATTTAAACCGGGAGAGGATGTGCAGTAAACAGCGAAAGCCCAGTCAAAAGCAACAACGGTACGCTTCTTTGTGGTCGAAATCGGTTTACCATCATCATTTGATGTAAGTCATACAGTTGTGTGGGCTCCAGTCAATCTCCGGTTGTTGTTGATCGACATGACACACCTCTAAAACTTTATCCAGGACATTTTCGCCGCCATCATATAAGATCACCCTCCGTTCGACACTATTCGACTACTTTGACGCCTGAACATGCGTGGAAAACTCTACATTCTTACGCTAATGTAGACCACCGTTTAGTAAAATCGTTCTATACCGTCCTTAAGAATTTCTATGTGATAAAATTTGTACGTTTTCTCTAAGTACGACTGCCATGTGAATTTACGTACAAATACATAATGTCTCCCAGACACTGAGAACTATTAATCTAAAAAAGATCTAATCTACATCGTATCATAATTTAAAAAGACAAATCGGGTCATTGCACTTACACCTCGTCTTCACGATTACCCTGCCGAGGTGGCCAGCGGCCAGGTATACCCTACCAAGGTTCGGTACGATAATACTTCGTACTTAAAATAGCCTTGGAATCTGTTCAGACCTTCGATAACATACATATTTTTGCAAATATTTCTAAACAGGACGAATGTCCTACCTAAAGTAGGCTAAAATATTCTATACTCATAAGTAAATTAAAGAACACAAAAACTGGCTTACGAACTATAGTGTAGATGTGTGCGATCTTCTTTGGCAATATTAGTTTCATGGTCAAGTAAGTGTGAACGAGACGAGTTCAAAAGGGTTGCCTGGGCCTTTTTCATATTGTCTTCCTATTTTCGACATCGTAGGCTGACCTTAAAAACGGTACTTCGTGAGCGCTATGAAGACTATTTCCGTAATAAACTTTTCCTCTAAAACCGCTATTAAAAGCCACACTTTGTTAAAACAATGCAAGTAGATCGCATTTCGAAATGATGCGATACAAAATCACCCAAATCTATGGATACTCGAATGCGCTGTAGTATAGAGCACAGATTCCATTGAACCTTTACTTTCATGTTTTCCATTGCTGTTTCCTTTTTATATTTTCCTAATAGTGTATCATAACTAAAGCTCAGAATCTGATATGCCATATATCTTCGCCTGAATCTTCCAATCATTACTGAGATCGTATCGCTTCGGCTATAGTGTGTGATGATGTTCCTATAGTCGCATATACGACTGTATAATATTTATTGAGCATTGATTTCGTCAAATTACAATAGGGCTGGTTTCCTTGCATTGACTTTCTCATAACCAGTACCATACTCAAGAATATATTCCCGTACAGTTGACAGAAGTCGATTATCGCAGAACCAGATGCAATTTTTATTTAAACTTGCTTTATCTAATAATGAGTACGATAAGTGGCTTTACTGTACTATATATATATATATATATAGTTTAGTATATCGTAATGAACTTGAGGACATTAGCTTATTTCTTCGTAATAGTATGACATCAGGATGATTCTCATTCAGGCAAAATGTAGTCCATCGAAGGAGTAAAAAAGCCACGTCCGATTTATGAATCGTATAATACCAACGCCATTGTTTCAATAGAGGGCTAGTTGTCTGCTTCTACATGAAACCAGCTTTAGAACACACGCAAGGAACGTCATCGGCAGTACAGGGCATATGACACTGTATCGTCCAGCAGAGTACAACTTCGTCGGGCTAAATTACTAACCGTAGACGGCAAATTTAGAAATTAAGATATCGTAGGATAAGCGTTTCAAATCTCTTCATATCGAAAAAGCTCAGTTTATGTTATTTGAACACTTTGACCCAACTCGCCTACCTTTAAAGCTTATAGTAGATGCCTGAAACAAAATGTTCAAACTATTTAAAATAAGCTTTTCTAATGCCAATAATAAATACATCCATACTATTTTGCTTTTGTTAAAAACATCTTCAATTACATTTTTTTTAAGATTTGTCTTTTATGAAACGTGTACCGATGTGAGGCCTTCGATGTTAAAAGGGTCTGCGCATGAGAGCTAATGATCTGGCTGGCCAAATTGGCTAATTTCTAGGGTGTGCGTTGGGAGAGCTTACTCGGAAATAATGCTGCCATCAAAGCCGTTTCCCAGACTTCACCTGCACTCATTTGATCCTTTACGTTTTGATTTCTATGTGCCCCCGAGGTAGATGTGTATTATTATATGACAAACTGGTTTCCGCCTAGCGTGGTCATACGTTAAATATCTCGATGTGCAACCACACTTCCAGTATTACATCGTTCTTATATATAAAGAAATGATTAGTATATGTTAATCTGTGTCAATATCTGCTTTGTGGTTTCTACTTCTAGGAAACCTTAATTTTAAAGGTTTCCTATTGTGCAATACCTCAAAATATGATCTTTTAGGCTAAACACACCGTTAACGATAATACATTACTCAAGTACTTAACCCTCGAGCCTTGCGTCTGTAGGGTGATAATTTTTGTTCTCGTTTCATAAGTGCTCTCGAGCAAAACAAAACGACATAAAGCTATAGAAACGCTTTTTTGTCCGAAAGTGTTTCTAGAAAAGTATTAGATAAATAAGTAAATAAAGCCATACTTGTTATCCTGTAACAAAACAGAGAACTGATAGTGATTTTTCATATTTATTGTTGAATATTATTCCGCTAAAAGTCCCGCGGAAACCGTATGTGCCGTAATAATTATTCAATTAGTGACTATGTATATATAAATATAGGCATATTTCTGTCGAATATAAGGACCTTTGCATGCATGCAGATTCAATAAAGATTCACTGGAATAAAATTGCCATGAAAAAAAACAGAGGGAATTACACACAACTAGACGTACAATATCAAGCAAATACTCATACAGTTTTTTTTTTATACATTATAAAGAGTGTTCACAGCTGGAATCGGACTCTAAACAAAAAGTTAATAACAATGGTCAGATCTCGAAAAGTTTCTGATTTAGAGTTATGATTAGTATTCACAGTGTATAATACAAAATCATGTTGACAGTACGAAAATATTGCATACTTCAATGCAGACCCTATTATACGAGAAAGTCATCTATAAACACGAAAAGAAAACGCCAAATCGACCCCGTCATCTATTTAGTTCGATGATGGATGACTAGTGGAAAAAAACCAAATAGGATAAATTAGCATGTTATCGTCGTTGTGTTGTCCATGTGTGTCATTACCGTTCAAGCTCGACCACAGATAACCCACCATGAACCAGAAGATGCTTCCCCTTGTGACAATCACTGCGATCAATTTCACGCTGTTACTGCCCTGCTGTGACCTCGATTGCGGAACTTTCTTTCTAGAATTCATGCTGTTATATCCACAGTTTTATTTTATATTATATTATCGTCTGCTGTTCAACTTGTGTACGCGCCTGACAAAAGTGTGACTAAACGATTTTATATCCCTGTTTACAGTACATCGCGCCTGTGTTGCTTGCGGCCCCTAACCATATTACAGTAGAACGGATTACAGCCGTGGGAACTAACAAAGGCTAGAACGTGTTACAATTAAATTACACAAATCCATGCTAGCAAACAGCTGCCATTTTTATAATTCCGCTATCGACTATTGGTAAAAAAACTTTGTTGCCTAAACACCAAAAGAGTGTCCTTATGTTCGGTTTTGGAGAGAATTAATTTAATACTTTGACGGGGAACCTATAACTATATAAAAATATCACAAAATATTGAGTTAATGAAAAAGTGTTGACCCTTTTTAAGCCAAATTTAAAGCAATTTTTATATGATAAAATAATAAAACTAAACGAAATGCGCGCCATTTTAATCGATCACAGTCTGCGATTTTTTTGTAGCCCCATAGCCCCATCCCTGTAGAACTTCTATGACTTTAAAGTGAGAAATTGTGACAAACGATTTTTCATTCCTTCATTGAAATTAAATGAG
The DNA here is from genome assembly GCF_002532875.2 of Varroa jacobsoni. NCBI lineage: Eukaryota > Metazoa > Arthropoda > Arachnida > Mesostigmata > Varroidae > Varroa > Varroa jacobsoni. The sequence continues at coordinate 34,846 of NW_019214124.1, forward strand.
TGTCACTGAGAGAGCTCTGCAATAGCCGAAATACTCTACTAGGGCAAAATCCGCGCTACGCAACAGAAGCCTTTAGTATTTTCCATCCAAGTTCTCTTAACTTTGCCGGCTAGCTGAGGGGTATGTGTGTGGCCTGGCAGTGTCATGCCGATAGGTGAGGCCTTTTTTGTTCACTAGTACGGATGAGTTTTTTCAATGGCTTGTTCTACTCTTGAGAGCTGTTTGTTGATAGTAGAAGTCAATCGTTTTTTCGGCTAGCAGCGAGTCATAGTGCACAATGTCAGTCTGAGCTTTGCCACACATTGTGGGGTGCCCCATTTTTTTTGCACATTACCGTCGCATATGGTCCACTTTTTCCCAAGTGTGATCAGTATTTTAAAAATGATTCAATTTCTTTGCGTTCCGGTAGAGTTCCGTAAAGTGAAATACAATCCAGTAAATTCTCTTGCGTAAAAAGAAATATATGATACATTCATCATCTTTCTCCGTAACTTATCGATCACTACGACGAGCATCTTTCGTCTTGAAATCTCTAGAAGGAAAACGACAGAACCTACTTTGAGCTCTTTTTCTCCAATAATGCGTATCGACCATGAACGACACAACCTTTTTTTATGGGCCTGAACAGCATTTGTGCCATTTTCGTCGTGAAATTGTAAAATATACCAATTTTTTACTGTAATTTCACTCATTTTCGAAAAGCTCTATTTTACTCTGAATAAAGGCATTCCAAGAATTTTAGCGATACATCTATTACTGTCAAATCAAGTAAAATTAACGTCGGTCACGACCCAGATTATTAGAGATATATGACTTTAAAGCTACATAACAAGAATAAAAGCCAATAATTTTCCGTTGAGCCAATATTACCCTGAATCGAAAGGAAAATATCTTCTTTGTGCCACAACCATACTTCACGGCCTACGTACTTCAGACGCATACGATTATGCAAACCAGCACTGAAAGCCCCTGTTATCAACAACAAAAAGCGTTTATCCTTTGCTAAATATCTTTGCAATAAAACCAACCCATATGACAGAATATTTCGTTAAAAACAGTTACGTAGAAAATAATAATATGACGTATATATATTTATAAAAAGTATGTCTGTGTCTGTGCAAGTAATATCCTATCTAGTCAAGATTATTCTTGTTGGAAGTTTCGTCTTTTGTATGTATTGGCTTCTAATGTAAGTACTTATTAGCCAACCTTTAAACTCACATTAATAGTTTGTGGTAGTTTCACAAAATACAAATCTGTCTATGTTTTATAAGGCAACATTCAGCAAAAATGTTTCTGATGAAATAATGTATTCAGCAAACATGCGATATAGCTCAGTTACGACAGAAACCGGGTCGTAAGGTATCGTATGTGACAGATGCCTCATAAGTAACTGATTTGAGAAAGTACGATTGGTTTTATAAATATGTCTTCAAATGTTTTGAGTCTGAGATACTTAGCTTCTCTTCCTTGAATTTGACATAATATACTTCTTGTGTCATGCTTAGAAGGACTCAGTATCTACAGCCAAAGTCGCCACCACTGATGTTACGATGTTTACAGCAAGGAAGATGGAATCTGACTATGGGCAATTTCTACATTTAAGCAAGCGCAGGAGGACACTAGAGACTAGCACGCTACCACTCGCGATATTATCAAGATGAATTATATAGCACACAGACATCGTTCCCATCGCAATAGAAGATACAACAACGCCTATTTTACGAGCTTCAATTCGTGTTAAACTAACTGGATAACCTAAACAAATGCGGTACGCGGATAGACCTATTCTTTAGCCAACAAGGTGGCAGCGTAAACAGAACTTAGCTATAGACTAAGGAGAGAGGCGAAGCATGGGAAACCCAACGACTACACTTTTCTTCAACAATTGCTTTTACTAGCATGCTAAACTGCCCTATGTCGTCTTTTTTTTTTTTATTTGTTTTAGGCAACACAGCATACGCGAAAAAGTGACGGAAGGGACTGAAGCAACGATAGCAAGCTTCTTATTGAGAGCGTTGCGGCCAGACAGTACATCGGCAGCCGGAAGAATATTGGCTCAACAAATTTTTTTATTTAAGGAGTGGAAAGCTGCCGAAAAGCATCCCTGTCTGTAGTCGTTGGCTTACAACAAATCTTTTGAACCCGAGGCTAACATGGACATTATTCTAGAGCCACATTCAAAATCTAAGCTTGCGAATAAAGCTCCGAAGCAGTTGAAATGCTCCTTTGGGCTGACTTGAATCCAGTCCGCGTTCTGTTGCACTAAATGACAAAGCTGCGAGGAAAGTTGTTGCAACGGTTCTTCGGCGCGTCTGAAGAACGTTAGGAGCAAGAACGATATTCGGAATACGCCAAAGCGATGAAAAAGTACATGATGAGAAGTTTATACATGAACCGGAGAACCCGCACTGCAGTGAAATGCTCCAATGAAACACCAGAAGTGTACAGATAAAAGAACTAGCTCAACCCACGCAATTAAATGAGACACATGTAGGTGAGATGTACTAACAACAAGGGACACGCGCCAGATTCTAACAGCATGCAAAACAGGGGCGGTATTGAATAAGTATCGAGATACCTTAAATCACATCAAGAACTATTTTTTATAATTAGTAATACCTAGCCATGGCCCGATCAGAGCGAGGCTCTATTACTTGTACCAAACCACCCTTAACATCTTTGGTGATTTTAAATGTTTAGTATCCGACACCGATCATCTGTGTCGTTAAAGCCCATAGGTAAACGATTTAGAAACGCGTAGTAAACTAGAGCGAGACAGATACAGGCTTGTGAGCACATTGACGCTCAAAACAGCAATGTAAAGCATAAAACCGCTTAAAAATGAAACAATACCATAACTGTTTGTTATTCTAATGGATCGTGTTAAATACCGCGAAAGGAATAACAAGCGTTAATTTTAGAGATGATAGTAATAAATGAAAGCTTGAATGAACTAAAGTTACTGGTTTGTGCAAACACAAACGAAGGTGAACTGAATAAATCGCAAAAATAGAAAATATTTATTTAAAAGTCCTGTGACAATCTGATATGGTGTATGTAGGGAAGAGGTTTGCATTTAAAAGCTTTTTTATATGAATCATGCTGAATATTGAAACCATCACTGAGCACCTTACTTAAGACGGCAAAGTTAAGTTAGGGCAAATAGATGTCTATCTGTTTGACGCCGAACGTATTAACTATATATATATATATATATATATATATATATATCTATATATATATATATGTGCTGATCTGGACGGCCCAACTCCACTTAAGCCGAAAAAAAATTTTCTTTTTAGTAGTTGTTTATAACAGCCAAGCGCATCCCTCATCCTCAAAAGCATGGATGCATTATGGGAAGCATGCCGCCGATATAACCTCGATAGTCGAAATCAATGTTGCTGCGCAAATCACTTTCTTTTCATCTTTCTTTATGTTTTAAATTGTTTTCATATTTTTAACTAGTAATACCTTTATTGTACTGTATTGTAGTAATATTGTAAATAATATCTTTTGGGAATCTGTACACTTCCTAACTTAATATGGTCGGTTTAATGAAAATAAGCAGAAAAATAACTTCTCAGCTCATTTTATTTACATGAAATGTTTCGACCTTGACAAATGTAGTGGTAATAATGATCGCTCGGGAATTTCATTGGTATATAGAAGCAAAGGATTTAAAACTATTACTTATGTTCAACGCGCCCTTCTCTTTACATACTGACAAAATAGCTCAAAACAAACATCATTCTTGTGCCCAATTTCAAAAAATGAATTAAAATTATAAACCATTCGAATATGCATTGTGGACTAACATCGTAATTCACACTGTTTAAAAGCATACAGTATCATTCGGTTTTTATTTTAGAATTCACTGACAGTGCACAAAAGAATCTCTATTTTACTAAAGTTGACTTACGTTACTTGAGTCAGAATTTATCAGTAGCACTACTGAGCTCAAAAAAATCAGGACAAATACGAATCATCTGCGCATGAAAATTCACAATTTATTTACACTCAGGCTTACCATGCTTTTTTATACTTATTTGTACAAAGCTTAAAACCTATAACAAGCCACGACAGAACGTTTTGGGGAGGGCTATTGAAAAGCTGCTTGGTGGCTACCTGCATCTTTATCGAGAAGAAATATTACGCGTCTACCCGCGTCAACTACCAGATGACACCACTGCCCACTGGATGAACCAAAACTTCCTGACAGGATGAAAATACGCGGTAATTATTAATATATTTTCCATTATAAAGTGTTAATCTAACCGTTTTTCATCTATACAGAAACCTTTGGTTCGCCTCGCACGTTTTTATATATATATATATATGAGCAGTACGGAGACCGTTGACAGCATACATAGTACGAGCTGTTTCTGCTGCGTCACTTCGTCAAGCGCCCCTTTCCCAATTACGCTCTATCATTATCGTACTGTATATATGAATATATACTTCCCCTTCCTCTTTCGTTACTTGCTTCTTTCTACATGTATTTATTTATGATTACATACAAGCAGTATAGCCGGTCTCCAATCAGTGAAAACTGGACTTCCAAACTGATGATTAATTAATTCATACAGTGTGGTCGTGTAAAAACTGATTTTAAACATGAACTTTATCTTCTTACTTTATTTGGACTCTGTATGCATTTGCTTTGTGTTTGTGCATGTTGGTGTGTACATCTTTTTCCCCAAGAACCCTCTAAACGATACGGTGGGCGGAAAATAACAATTATACGAATCCATCGATAATTCATCTGTGACTTCGATAGTACTAATAATAACAATAGCATGCATACCGACTGCTCAGTACGATGCATGCAATGGCTGGGGCTGTCGGCAGAAACAGCGTGATGTAAGGTGCCCACGCCTACTCTGTCCGTTCGCCACGATCAGAGCTAAAAGAACGCTAACTTATAATAAGAATAATAATAATAATAATGGCATTAATAACAATAATCTTAATAGTAAAGCAGACGAAAGAATAATACAAAGCGCTGCCACGCATTGAAGCGCTGCTACCGACCACGTTTTGTCCAATCCTTCGGCACCCAATGTAAACACTTGTGGTCGATTCGAACTTTCCGTTTACTTGCAGCCCGCTCGTACGTGTCGAGTACATCTCGGCCTAGCGTGATGATATACTGGCCTTTATAGTAGTTGATAAGATTAAGATAAGTCAACGTGGAAATGACGTCCTCCTTTTTAATTGATGTCATTTCACAGATTTCGTTGATAGTGATCGATGGACGATCGTCACAGTTTTCGTTACTTTTCATATTTATAAGAATCTCAAGTATTGCCTCAGCCCAATAACTTCTGTATGACAGTAGTCCGAGATCAGAAAGTGGTTTTTCGGGTGAGCCCGTCTTACCCTCGAATTTACTGAGTTCATAGGAGAACTCGATCAACAACTTGCCATAGCCCCTTCTCTGGTAGGAGGGCAGCGTTAGTATACAAGCGACGTTGTAGTCTTCCGCTGACTCCTTCTCCTTCGAGAAGTAGCCGACAATATGGAATCCTTTTGCGTCCTGTTCAGTCATTACATAAAACAAAAATGGCTCCGTGTCGTAATAGAGCGTCTTATGATCGAGAAAGCACTTAGCAAGTAGACAGAGATTCTGAGCGTATGTCTTATTCTTGCGGCCGTCAATCTCGAAAAAAGATAATGACCCTTTGCGGTAAATTTCATTACCAGGTGGATGGCGCAATGTGCACTTCTGCAAATGTCGTTGAAGGCACTTCCGTGATTTGAGAAACTTCAGACAAAATTCACATAGGTAGATGCAGCCATTCACCAGCTCTTGTGGATAAGGGCTGAAATACCTGGAAACAACAAGAAATCAATAAAAGAGCAATTTGCGATTAATTCAGTCGACAAAATGACTAATAGACCGCTGCCTTTATGCTCAGACTTTGCATGTCCCGTTAGTCTAACGATTCATTTATAGTAAGCCTAACATAACAATATTTTAGGTTTTACTATAGCGATTGAGTAAATTCCGAAAATCGAGCGTGTTATCCAAAAAGTCATAATAGCATGTAGCTTTTGTTTGTCTTAATGAAGAAAAACGTTGACACAAAAACCGAAATCCTCGAATCCTAAGATTTTAAACCCTAGTGTCATGGTCTCTGCGATGCTTAGATCAATTGTGTGAATCTTACCAAGGTCGTATTCGATATTTTCCGAGCTCGATCATATCGATATTCTTCATTCTTGTGATAATATCACTATCGTTGTGAGCTACCAACGATCCGGATCCGGACGGTCGAGCCGGTGCTGTGCCTGCCGTTTGTTGTTTGGAAGCAGGACCATCCTACACAAAAAAGAGGGAAACAAATATCATAAATTACACAAATAAATAATAATAATTATAGATTATCCGCACAGATATCGAAGTTAGCATTGGCCCCACGGAAGGCAGCAACTGAAGACACAGTCTAGAGAGTAATCACCATCTAAACAAAATTATCAATCGACTACTATCAATCAACTATTGTCATGATCGAGTTTTGAGGACAATAATAAAGCTTAAATTAATTTAAAGAATCAAAAGTTAAGCCGAATTATAATAATTTATTAATCTCGTTTGCATCAGCACATTAATGTCGCCATGCTGGCACACAAGTAAATAACTGTTCAAATAAAAAGCGTTAATTGTTTTAGACTACCGGCGTACAAGTTTACTACAGACCTGTGAATCTTCGTCCATTTTAATGGGTCTTTTACGGTTACTGCCTTTTTGCGCAATAAGACCATTTTCCTTGGTCGTCGGTGTACTCGCTGCATTGCCTGGCGTGCCTCCCGGCCAGCTTTCTGGAGTTGCTGGCGCACTGAGCGCTGAGAGGTCGGGACTTGAAGGTCGAGAGATGGCCGCAGTGCCCAATGTATTACCTCCGGATGATAACAAGGAACCCTAAAATAAAGAATAATAAAAAAAACGACAGTAACAACTTAGGTTCGAAGGAATTCGTAGCGGTTTAAGTTAAGGTGTGAAAAAGACTTTGTAAGCACTCTAAAAACGTATGAGATTGTTGACTAAGTAGTACTTTACGCTGACTGCTATTGTAGTGCTTTATGTTTATTAATATCAAGCCTTATAAACTGATCGATGCATGTGATATGAAACCCAGAGAGTTAGCAATTTTATATGAGGTATGAATATAATAAATCAATTAAACTAAATTTCCATAGACACTGACGTACAGTCCGTATTTTATGTAAGGATTTTCAACATCACAGTGAAACCGCTCACTTAAATCTAAATACAAGGAACTCACGATCATTTTTTTTTTGGTTAAATGATTTGATTGGTCGAAAATTATCACACTTATTATTAACCATAATAAGCGAGAGATATTGTTCGTAGCGGATCTTATATATTCTAATGTGCGTAACGTTGGTATATATATAGGGTTGTCAAAAAATGATTAATTGTTTTTCTAGCTATGTAACTTTTATGCCATATGCCTCAAGTAAGATGAGTCGGCATTGGTGTTATTTGGAAGCTAAGATTTGGCGTTAGCAGATTTGTTGCTAAAATTGTTGGAATATTTTTATTCGTATTTAGGACAGAGCGCCTTGAAAACGAGTGGACGTTCCGCAAAAACTTGCCATATTTCATAATTTAAAGCACAAATGCTGCTTAGATCCGAAATGCATTATCAGAAGCGATGACCCAAAGATGAATCTGTCACTTTCGTTTTGAAAATATTGATGTGAAACATGCTCTCATAGTAATCCATCGATTACGGAAAATCTATGTTGAATCTATTGCGAGAGACAACAAGACAAACAGGTAAGTAGTCATAATGTCGACAAGGAACTAAGCAGTTTTAAACCATTTGAAAGCCTAAGGTTTGGGTGTCACATGGATTTATGCAAAAAAAAATCTGCTCAATTATATCACCCTCTGCGAAACTCTATAGAAACCAACTAAAGCTAATTACGGTTAATAAACAGTGGACCACACCCGACAAATAACGTGCAAATAAAAAAATGTCTGGCAAAGTCTAGATTGATTCCAAGGAACGTGACGTTACGTATTAAGGTCTAAGGCAAAATAAAACGCTTTACATAAGTTCTTTAAGTACACCTTCACTCGTCACTTCGTTGATATACACGCATATAGACTTACCGAAGAATCATGGTGGTGGTGATGATGTGATTTACTAGCGTTATTATTACTGCTGGCTCCCCCGCCACTTGCACTTTTCGCCTTCGGTAAGGAGATGCGTGAGAAATCTATCCGATCCGTGGTTACCCATTCATCAAGCCGTTTGTTATACCCTACAAAGTGAACATAATATAAAGTTGAGCCTCCGTTTGATTCATCCCGTCGGGTCGATAGCACCTGGAAATGATAACAGCATTAAACGGTGTTTGCTGGTTAGATACAACGCACGGAATAATAATTTTTGTTAAGACAAATAGATTTAATTCACCAGATAGCGATCCCTAGGCCAAGCACAGCGATCCTTCTAAACTAAAAAACAGACCAAATGGAAAACAATTAAGTGAGTGTCTGCTGAGGACTACGATTGCTGTCGAAAAAATCTAGAATGGAAATTTATGGCTATAAAATTAATTCTTGTAAAATATTTTATTATGAATATTTAGTTAATTTCAATAATTAGTCATAATATGCGAAGGTTATTGTCTATATTATGACTGATAGTCGAAGGATTACTCTAAAAAGTCCTCTTTTTTTTGTATTTACTTCTCTTTATACAGCCGTTCAGAGTTACCTTAGCGTATTTTGGCACCGGGTTAATAACATGCTTAGTAATGAACAAGCGAAGTTCAGAGCATAGTGCTATAAACAGCTTTGAAATTGTGGTGGAAGCCTATATTCGCACTGCTTAATTTTGAAGAGATAACCTAAGAACGAAACTACAACGCAAAAGATTGTATATAGATGCGACACTTTGAAATATTTACGCCGTCACCGACACATTCATTAACATTGCAGAGCAGAGTGGAAACCTTGAGAAAATAATTAAAGCAATTGTAAATGCCGATAAGAAATTCTTAAATGAAACTAACCCTTAAAATGGCTTTACAATCAAAATTCGTCATGGAAAAAAAGAACAGCGTATAGCAAAGCAACAAAGCATCTCTTTAAGAAGGAAATGCAGACGTATAACAAATATCAGTGGTATAGTAAAAATAATATGCGAATACATATCTTTATTATATAGCAGTATTATTAATTTAGGATCATCAATAAAGCAGTATTCATTACTCAATTTTGGTGTTGGACCGTTTGTTTAAATAGCAATTCTAATTCCCGTTCTAATTTGTTGCCGTTTTTCAGTAAATTTTAAAAAAGGTATTCATAAAGCTAAAGTAACCATATAGTAGTGGACAGTACAGATCATCTTGCTGTTTTTTTTCTTATTCAACTGCTATCGCTATCCTTGCAGAAACATATTGACAGGTTTTCTGAAGCCGAAACCTAATAAGTTCGATCTCAACAATTTGGAATTCCCACGAGATGGTGCCACTTGTCATATCTCATTCGAAACCTTGACTGTATTGAAGAAGTTTGATACTCATACAATTGTATACATGCTGTGAATCCTTGGGAAGTTGTACAACTTTAAGCCGCTAAACTTTCTACAAAGTTTCTTGAAAAAAAAACTGCTGCAAACTTGGGAGCTACATTAGTAGGTCCGATCTGGAATCTTAGCAGTTTTGCCTGTTTTGTGTAAAATGGTTATTGAAAGCTTTGTGGTTTGCAAGTTAATGCATGAACCCTGAAACGGCTGCTTAAGTAAAATAATACTTAACACTTACATATAGTTATACACCTCTGTTTTTATTATGATGTAAATATTGTGTATATTTGACACACATTCGGCGCCATTTAATACAGTACAAAATTGATATACCAAGATTAAATAACGCTAAATAATATGCGGATCGATTCCTAGTGAGATTGTCGTTTAGGTTGCTTTGCTGAAAGTTTGGGAAGTAACAGGAAGAGGTGCGCCTCTTTCATTGTTCGCTAGTAAAGATTCAATAACATTAAAGATAAATACAAATTTTGAAATTCACGAAAGGTTCACATACCTCTGCAATAGGCCACTCTGCGCCGACCATATTTACTGGCACACGACATCCTTCCGTTAGATCTGTCGCCGCTGGTGAGCTTGTCGGCATTTTAATTAGCTAGTTGTTTTCAATTTCAATAATCTACGTACACAGTTATAATATCACAATAGGCTGAAATAAAAAATGTACACATTTCCGCACCATATCATCTCGTTAATAATTGAAATTAAAGTATGGTAAACAATCTGACAGTAAACTAGGAAACAACAATATCGAACAAGCAATAGTTTAATTTGCATCTTTTTAACAATACTGTCCAGAAATTTGCTATATATTGAAGCTTGTAAAGTTCTTGTACTAACGTAAGTAGATTTTGTCGATTTGGATAGGTAATACTTAAATACAACTTTATAAAATTTAGAACACCACAACTGCGATTGCTTTACATATTTTGCACTAAAAATGACAACTAAAAAACAAGAAACGGAAAACCAAATTTATTAAGTACGTTAAGGGATGTAAGCAATTCTTAGCGGTAATACTTCTTACATAATTGGATTTTTATATATTTTTAACAAAGAAAATTGTGCAGTTTTGCAACTAGTAGCTGACCACTTTTTCTATAATGGCGGTATGGTAAACTATCTATGAAACCCGTTTCAACCCTATTAGATATTTATACCTGGAGTTAGGAGGGAGCATAGGAAGTCTCCTTATTAGCATAGAATCGTGAAAGAACTTTTAAATAATTACTAAAAATTCACAATTTTTTCTCGACGGCGCTCCGAATTCGGCTTGCAAAGTTTGTAAACACATACCTAGTCAAGTTCCGCTATATTTAGCGGACACCGGTTTCGTGCGTGTTTCTATTTAATGCCTTCTGTATGGTGTGTACGATGATGAATTTCTTTATAGTGAGTTTTGATATAACATTTGATTTGTCTTAAATGTATGATTCATCGCGTTTTAAGTGCGGCGTTTTTTTCGAATAGAGTTGAAGCGCGTCAATATTGCTTTAAAAAACTTCAATCGACGTGGTTCGATTTGTGATACTATGGTACGGGCGCGAAAACTTTTGGAGAAGCACGTTATTTACGGCTCCACTAGTGTACATGCGGCAGGTGAAAATGGTATATAGCTATCTCAAAATGTTGAAGCTAGTGATAATGACAACTACTTTTGACACGAAAGTTGAGTCTAAATCGCTTGCCGCTTATTTATAGTGGAGCGAAGATGATAAACTGGTAGATAAATTAAATTTGTTGTTGCAAACTTCACTCCCTCTACAGTCTCAAGTATGTTTGTTTATACTCGCATACTAAAAGTGGTTGGCATTACAATTGTCAGGTAGCTACGTCTCAATACTTTTTGGACAATACACTACTGTGCTATTGGTTATTGTTTCGTGCACGAATATATAAGTAGTAATTATTTATCGTTTTGAGCAATCTTATCGCTTTATCTTTCATAGACGTTTAGCCAATTTCATGTTTGAATCCATAACTTTCTAGTATATTTATTTGCGTTACTGGGTACGCCATGTGCATTTCTATTTAAGATAATCTGCATAAACGAAACAATTGGTACATACCACGAAAAGTTCATTCTTACTATCTGCATGATTAGATACCTAATAAAAAGACGTTGACTGAAAGTACACAATTTTTACCTGTTTTTGAACTGTTTATGACTGAATGACTGCTTATGGACGTATTAACATTTTTCATCGTACGGACTGTTTTTGCGTTTGCGAGTCAAGTGCAAATCAGAAGCGGTTCAGTGAATTTATGGAAACCAGGATAATTTTAAAATCCAATAATGTCTGAATAAAAGTTGTAACGTTTTGCTACAAAGTTTTGCATGCCATAATAGCTTCAGCGAATATATAAGTACATTGTTACTTAAATATACGTCTTTACCTCAACTAATTACAAAACTACACATCTTTCGTTAGCGGTTTCACTTCACAGTTTTCCAATTCATGTTGAGAATAGTGCCGTACTTGAAAATAGGTGGAGTCGACCACAGGGATATTCAGCTGTATGTAACTGGTTATAGAATTTGAAATAATAAACATATTTTCAAATGATTATAAAATCTAAAAAGTAAAAAAATAAAAAATAAATAAAAACAAATAAAACCTTGACTTGAAATCTTATAAAGTTCGATGGGATCCGATCCGAAAGCTTTGCGTTACTACAAGCTACGAAAAGAAATTAGATCGCCCACATTGTTCAATGCTTAATATGGCTTTTGTTGAAAACGTATGATAGAAGTATAGATCAAAATCAATAAATATGTGTCTGCTTCTATGTGTTAAAGCGGAGACCATTTTCGATGGCTTCCGAAAGTATTTTATAGAAAAATTAGCTTGGTCAAAGAATAATGGCGTTTTTTCAGATGTTTGCTTTCTTATTTGCATTAACAATGCGTGTTCGTTCATAACATTTGAAAATATTTTCTTTCTTTTTGAGCCCGCTGCATTTTCATCCTGAGTGTAAATTCTAGAGTTTGATATTTCAGGTTCAGGAAGTGCATTCTCAACGTTTATGCTACTGACAAAGTCAAAAGTTACTGATGCAGCTTCGTGTGCCGTGTGCGCTGCGGATCTCACGCCTGAAAAACCGCTCAAAGCTACTTTGTTCATTTCGAAAATGATATCTTGGTTAGGGAATGCATCTCATCCCGGTTAGTCGTCTGCTATCGAAAAAGGTCATCCAAAGGTGCCATTGAAAGAAAACAATGGGCAAGCAATTCGCGAAGTTACCGAGCTGATGAACTATATGGCTATTAGCATCCTTCTTCATTCAACAGGGTTTACTGCAGAATTGACAGTTTGGGTAGCCTAAAAATGAAGTAAAGAGCTATCGAAGATGCGGCTTCTCATTGTCCCCTACTGGAAAGGTTTTCTAGACCAAGAAATGCTTAAGAAAAAAAGATAGTTGACAAGAGCCTGTGTATGGCCCATATGAAGAGACTGTATAAGGAAACATTAAGAACTCGATGGATAAGGCAAAGTCATACTTCTTCGCTACGATGCCAGATCATGAATGGCAAAGGCCATTATACCCGCTTCATTCTAAGAACTTGATACACCCATGATATTCCGGAGACTTCAGGTTTCCGCTGACGGTTCCCGTCTCGGTCTCTGACAAATGATATTCGTAGCGGTTACACTTGATAGCTGAGAGGATTCCAAACACTCTTTGGATGAGTTACTAAACATCAAACTCGAAAGCTCCTAGCGACACGGAATAATTAAATCAGTTGAGAGCCGGCAGAAGATCGTAGGGAAAGAGAGGCAGCTTATACATAATACATAGATTTGTGGTTAGAATTCGAGTGAACGCGTCTCGCTTGATAACAGAAAAGAACGTTGTGACTTTTTGACCAACGTGCAGTGATATAATGGTAGTACGCACCCACAGAATAAGCTATAATAAATTCTATTTTATGTTGTGCGAACGGTGTGAATGTTTGCTATCTAAATAGAAAACTGAAAGCGACTTCTATTTGGGACCTACTCATCACTCAACAACGTCGAAATATCATTAGTGTTTGTTTGTGTATATATTTTATAACTACCCGATCGTTGATTACAAATGAGTCGCGTAGTTGATAGACGCTGTTCAGTAAGACAAAGTGTGGTTCTCTAAAAGAGAAACACTATAATGGCCTTACGCACTATAGTCATCTGGGCTAAAAGAGAATTCGGCATATTTATATAACGCAATTAAAACTTTATGTTATGATGCAAATAATTATTTCTGATTAAACATAGCTGCACTGTTGTTTTGAATATGCACAAACTATATAGTGAATATATAAAGAATAAGTGGATATTAACCAAGTAACCAAGTAAATTTTAAGCACTTGATGCTATTTGAAAATGTCAATAAGCGCACATGCCTCCTATTAGTGAGATGCTTATGTAAATTTTTGGTAATGATGACTTGCAGCTTTCATGGAGTTCGTTATAAAACATTATAAAATAGAACTCTATATTTGGTTGTATGTACATTTAATAGTGAATAGTACTTTTGGTTTTCTTTTGCGGCCTATGAGAAAAGGTTCTGATTTCTGTCTCATTCAAGGATTATTCAATGCGAGGTTGCTTGCGCTCCATAAAAAAATCAATATGACAGATCGTATGGCCTAGAAATTAATACAGTGCCTTTTCGGTTTTTATAAAGCGAATTTTTGGCCTGGCTCTGTTGTATTTAAGTGGTAGGCTGTCACTGAATGCTGTGCGAGAACAATTGTCCTTGATAGCACAATATATTATGTTACACCGGTTCCTTGCTGTAAGATGCGAGTCTATTAACTGTGCATAACAAATGTTATCATGTTTATGAAAATAGATAGAATAAAACTGCCAGGCTCACTGGTTTTGTAAACTCTTAACTGATTATTAATAACTATAAGCAATTTTGGAGCTTTGGAGAAGACGAATGCTTATATTAGACTGGTTATCATACTTAATCCGCAACACCCTCTGTATTCCTAAGGCTTCAACTGATCTGCTGCAGAACATTATGTGTTTGTCGTGGCGCTGAGGAGTTCACTCGTGAACTCGAATGAAACAACCAGTGTGCTACAAGCAACGACGCTTTGCAGCGATGCTACGAGAGATCGTATCCGTAGTGGTAGACATGCCTATTTCTGTCGGCTCACTAAACGTTCATTTATCCGCTATGTTTTTACTCCAAACAGACTACTGAAGGTTTTCCCTTAGTCGATTTCCGGCAACGAGCGCAGCTCTTAAAGCTTTTAGAACACCGTTACGAGAACCAGAGTGCATGCGTTTTGCCGCGTAGCCACCTGAGTCGAAACAGACTATTGCATTAATGTAAGTGAATACCTCAAGTGCTGCTCAGGTGAATGGAGCACGATTTGATGTTTGTTGATGTTTTAGTTGTTGGTAATAAACATAAATAGGTGTGTTTCTTAATATTCATTTCATTTGATGTGCCTTACGAAATGCCCTACATTGCCTTACTTCGTTGCGAACACCGTGAACGCAAAAAAATTAACTAAGGCTTCAGGTCATTTTTACAATTGCTGTTTTTTTTTTTGTCAGAGCTTTAATATAAACTTTCTGGAGTTACAAATTCGCTACATCAGTCTACAAGGGTGCCGTCGATTATTGCTTCGTTATTGCACTTAGTTGCGGCTGTTATATTGTGCTTTCGAGTAGCCTTCAGAGATAATTTAACTTCTTTCTCCACGTAGCTGAACTCTTTTGCAAAAATGATCTAGTTAAAAAATATTGCGAAAATTATATTTAAGTAAATGTCGGCGATGGGAAAGACGCCAAAGAGAACAAAAGTGACAGAAAGTAAAGTGAAAACAAGCGTAACGCCCTTCGCCCCTCCAATTGGACCATTCCCATTCTCAGCAACAGCGTTGGGACGAGTCACGCCTCCGACGTGCGTGATGTAGCAGTCCAGAGCTAAGGAAAAAGAAAAGGTTGCTTGAAGAGACGGAAAAAGAACGAACGAAAAAGAGGCGTCGCAATCGCAGCACTCGTTCTAGTAGCGGCGAAGGCAACTAGCGGCTTGTTCAGCCGTCTGTTCTATTACTCGCCAGTCCGCCACTTTTTTGCTCGCCCAAATGTTCCTGGAATGCCGAAAAATTCCAGTTGCTGGCGGGCCGACGGGCAGGCCGGCAGCGACGACCGACACCCAAGCTCGTAACGAAGGCTGGCAGGAGAAAGCAGATGAAGATAAAATAAAACTGGCGAAGGTGGTAGCAGGCATGGGACACCTCTCCACGATCGCCTTTCTTATCGTTACTCTTTACCACTCATGTGGTAAGGACATCGGCGAAGGCCGTATAAGGTTAGAAGGTTGGAGTAAGGCAATCGTGGACTCTCCGGTAATAATAACCGGGTGAGCAGGATGGAGTAGGGGCAGTTCCTCCAAAAGCTTGAACTGAGCGATTGAACAGGACTTACCCCGATATCAGGAAAGGCAGCAAAGAAACCAGCCGGATCTAGGAGCCCAAAAAGGTGATAAAAGGGAACAAGGGGAGGGCGCAGGCAAAGGTTGAAGGGGTCCTGGGTGGAGCTAGAACGGCCGTGTAGCGAGTTTGCGATAGCTTTCAGAGTTGAGTGAAGGGAGAAAAACGCTAAACGAGAGAAAGACGGATGTGCCCAATATCTCTCCCTTGTCCCCCGCTTACACGCCTTCTTCCTGTTTCGCCGGATCCTGCTTTAGGTAGGATACCAGCAGATCTCACTCCTTAGTCTGCTTTTTTCTATACTCTGACCGGCTTCGTTCGGCCTTTTGCCACTCTAACCTCCAAAGTGGCCGTCCGTTCGAGTCCTAGCAATAGCCTTTGCGACACCGAGCAGATTACAAGGTGGCAAAACTCGGCGGCTGCTCTTTCAGTTGCTCTACCGTAGCTCCCTACCCTGACTGGCTGGCCCGGAAGTGAGTCTCCTGAAGGGGCACAAGGACCGACACAGCGACAGCTGCCCGGTCCTGCTGGGTGTCAAGCCGGCTCGTTTTCGTCGGCGTTTCTTCTTTTTTTCACATGTTCCACACGAAGATCCACCTACTGTGCGTATACGTGGTGTATTGCAAAGTGATGCCCAGATTGCTGGGACGCTGAAATTGTTGTCGACGTGTCGTGTGTCGCCGATGCTGCTGGATCTATGTCGTCCGAAACGAAAACGACGACAACGACAAAAACAACAGTAACGGCGCCAGCTTTAACAGCAACTATAGCAGCAGTAAGAACACCAGCCAGTGCGTCAACGCTGCCACTATCTGAAAGTTGCGACGGTTCGGAAGTCTCTACGAGCAGACGTTCTCGGCAGAGCAGACGTAGAGGGGGGCAATTTCAGCTGAAGCGTTTTGTTTGGATGGTGGATGGGAAGCTGGGGTCAGGTTTTCGGTGGAGTAAAAGTGTAGAAGTTCAAGGTGCCGAGAAAGGATGGGCGGATGTTAATTGCGAGACAAACGAGAACGGCAAAGCAAGTTGAACGGGAGAACAGCGACGTGGTGGAACGGCACAAGATTGAAAGTGAGAAATTCCGTGGAACACGGCGCAGCGCGGCCCTGAAAATAGCGAGCAAAACTATTGTGTGATGCAGAGGTTCTGCTGGAGAGCGGAAAAAGTTTAGAGTAAGTGGCCTGAAAAAAAATTGTGTTACATCAGGAACGCTGTTTAATGAAATAACATAGATAAATGAAAGCATTTCACCACTTTCATAGAACCAGGTATTGGCTCCGATAGTGAGGCATCGGAAAGATTGATTTAGAACTTTGTTCGGTAATTTTTTTCAATACTCTCTGGGTAATTTTAATAATTCTAGGGTTATGAAATAAGCGATTTCCGCTTGCGAGTTTAAGCTTTGTTGTTAGAATTTACAAAATAGATAACGGCACTTTTTATGTAGATTTGCAGATCTGAGAAAAACGCCTACACATAGTCAGTCAGCTTATTTTTTTCATCATTATTTTCTCAACTAGAACTATTTTAAGTTACTTGTACATTTAGTACATAACAAATGAAATATTAAAATACGAGACGCATGAAGGTTGTATATGTGGTTAGATAATTCGATTAAGTTCAGTTTCTAGACTAATAGCACATATGTATTTAACGGTCGCCATGTTCTGAGACCGCAGTCTTGTTTAGCTGTAATGTCCAAATTTGACTCATTTCAAATTCGATATGAATTCGGTGTGAACTTGATTTTGTTGAAGTTTCTTTGTATCTCTATAATCTCGAAGTGATTAATATCATGAAGGTTTCCGAAGAAAACCCGTCTGATGGCCGATCAGATGTCAGACAATGAAATGTCTTTTTTTCACAATAGAACAAAGCTCCATATCAGTATACAGGTATGCAGATACGTGTACAAAATGGTTATTGCAACGATATGCGGTAGTTCGAATAAAACCATTTCGATTTATCCGACTGCCCACTTTGTCCTTTTTAGCTATATCAGTTTCCAAGGGTCCTTTTTCGGCCAACAGCGGGCGTCCTGTCTTTTTATTTTCATCCTGTCTTTCCCTACCTACATTTGGAAGATGAGTCGCGAACTAGATCCCCTTCCGGTTCTACCAGAATACCTTCTTCCAGTCCCATTTTCCCTGCCGCTTGGCCATCATTTCCTTTCCGAAACGATTTGCTATTCGCTTTTCGTTCTCGGCACTTTTTCTTTACCAGTCGCCGTCGTCGTTTGCTAGTAGTCTCGTTCGATAGACATCTAGAGTCTGAACCCGGAGACTCGGAACTTGGGTTCTGAGCCAGCTAGCACTTCGCTAAGCGACTTACCAGCTACCCACAGTTGCTTTGAGATTTTCTCTCTATCACTGCCATTCCCTCTGTAATTTTTTTATCGGTGTGCAAATCAATCCCATCGCCAGAATAAGTGACAGCGTGCTCTCAAGCGATTTCCTCCGATTGTCTCCTGCTTCTCCGTCCGAATTGTTTTGATTGTTCTAAATAGGACCGGCAGCGAGTGAGACAGTGCTAGCCCAATTTGTGATCCGTGAAAGAAAATAGGTCAAATAATAGCTTTTTCCCCAATTTTATTTTAGGTATAGTGTCTCTATAAAATGCAAAAAAAAATCTCTTTATTCTTTTACATCCATGTCGTTTTCAGCTCTGACGATGAGTAGCGATAGCGACGTTAAAAAAGCTAGAACGTACGGCGAGTACAAATAAATTTATAGCTGGTAATCAGAAAAATTATCTATAATAAATTAGGTTGTGTATGTATGTACGACCAAGAAATAGGATCGGTACGTGTTGTGCATGGGCGCCTATGTGGGCGGACTATCAATTATTTCTCGGTAGACATATAAAATTCAGTATGATCGACAACAACAATTGATTATATCGTTATTCGAAAAGTATCCTTCTGGATGAGGTTCGTGCTCGCCAGCTGGGCCTTCATAGTAACATTGGATAAAACCTAAGACAGTTTTCCTAGTATTAGGTACTACCTGTTTATTGGCACATCTGCTTAAGGAAAGTTTGTAATTTGGATCAAACAGGCTTACATATAGTTATGAGTTCGAAACAACGAACAATATTTCACTATAAAAAAATCTATTTTTTATAAACTGAAATATCGCTTAGTGCGAGCTATATGAACACGTGCACTTAAACCTAATTTGCAATTTAAAATATTGAGGAGATCAATCAGAGGAATACATTTGTGCGCTCAAGTGGTCATTTCAAGCGGTTTTCTATGAACAGAAATGGAAAAGTAAATAAATGTACATATTCTTAGCAGATCATGTGGAATTTTCAGGGGAAGTTCTTTCTAGTCGAAGCGAATAGCTTTTTTAGTGAATAGGGCTCGCTTGATTAAAGGAGAGCATAAAAAAAAAAAAGGAATTAAGTTATCTCATACATAAAGATTACCACCAGTTTGACTATGCTGTAGGATGACGAACATCATGAAATTTACGAACAGTTGATACTTCCAGGGTATACTCAATTCTTTTATCTTGTTGAGATATATCAAAAGGTGCGTACCCTGATCTACTGCGTGTGACGCGGCCACGGAACGTGTGGGCATCTTACGCTGATAGAAGCTGAAGGAGATAGCGAAAAATAGGAAACTATCAAAATATTCTCTCGCCTCGCATCATTTAATTTGAAAACCATTATATCCATAAATTCTCTCACTGGCTTCTCAGTGACGAGATGGGTCCTTTTACGCCTATTTCGGTTAGTCACACGATAGGGAACTCATGCTCTCCAAAAATAGGCTCCTTGACGCCGTTGTTTCAATTTCCGTAAACATGATCAGGGAAAAGCCCTGCCAGGAGCGTCAAGGGGCTACGAAACGTGAAAAAAACATTCTTTCACCCGATAGTGGTCCTTGCTTGCGCTTATCGACCTCACATCGGATACGTCGACGCGTGCACGTAACGTCAAAGCGATGCTAAAGCTTTTTTCTTGAATTTCGTTTTCTTTCGCGCAACTCAAACGTTTTCATCTTTTATATCTGCCTTTTGTATTGATGCCTATCATTCTCTTCCGTGTAAGTTTCCCTCACTGCCAATCTTTTAAGTGATAGCTCGCCTCCTTAAACGAACGAATAGCAGACGAGTCGCCACCTTTCGAGCAGCGTGCCTCATGAAGAACTGCTTTCCTTGGCTTTAGAACCCTATGGTGACGTCCATTTTCTCTGATCTTCGTCCCTTTTCCTTGAACTAGTAATACCTTGGATCAGAAGCACTGGTCAACGGGGGACGGTGGGTGGCAGCAAAACATAGATGATGGAAATCATTTATCATCGATGTATTTCTGTAGGTTGAAGAATAAGTGGAACAGGAAGAGGGCCGAAGGTCGGAAACTTGGCTGTCTTTGTTACAGGAATATACTTCAATGTTCAGAATACAAAGGATAAGAACGAGATTACGGGTTCCTCATGGAAAATTTTGGGCATACATAAGAAGTGCAAGTGAGTGGAAGAATAGAGGATTTTTGAATACAGTATACTAACATAGCTTTTATCAGCCATTGTCGCGATTTCAGTCTTTCCCGCAAGTTCATTAGATTGAGTGTATGCCTGGATTAGTTAATCATACGTTACAATGAGCCGTAGATATATGGCGTATACTTTCCTTGCCACGTTAAAACTATTTGTGGCAAGTTAAGCCAACAATTTTGCCGATAAACGTGCGGTTGTTAAGCAAATGGGAAACACACTCTGATTTTACAATTAAGCACACGTTTAAATACAAACAAATGTATCATCATCCAGTTGTGTAGAGACCGTCTTTAAAATTCGTTTTATTCTATAACTTCCATTTACGAGCTACGCATGCAGAGAATTTAAGATTATGTTACTAATCGATCACTTATACATATTTTATATAATATATGTATATATACGTTTATCATACACAGCACTTGCTGCTTCAGGAAAACAGAATACTTAGGTGAAGAAGCATAGTTCTGAAGCACAAGAGCCATGTTTTAATAGATAGTCAACTTTATGTTTCGAATCTCACAGCCGGTATCGCCGTTACGCATCCTATCAGGCGTCCAACAGAAACCTGACCAAAACAACGTTGGTAAGTAATTGAACCTACTGATTTCTGTCTGTAGACTCGTGGTGTGATATGTGACGTTTATATCATATATTTATATCAATGTGTGTCCGTTCTTTTTGTTAAGGTTCTTTTAATACACACCGAAAAATGTCACATATAGATAAGGATTTGTATTATTGTAGCCCTTAAAATATATAAAATTATAATATTATTGGTAACTCTAATAGATTCGTGAATGTGTAGGATAACGCAAACTGGAGGCTTCGTATACAGAAGAGCTAAACGTGTAAACCAGAAACACCGCTAGAAAATTTGCTAAGTTAGTCTTCTTTGCTGTCTAAATATTTCAGGTAGCGTCGGTCCACTATGAGCGGTATGAGGAGCTGGCGAACTGCCAACATTGCCACGATGATTGCTGGGAATGCCATCGTTAGATACGGCCAGGGAGAAAAGCCGATGACACAAAAAATAAAAAGTTGTACTAACTGACAGCACGTAAATACGTGAAGTGACCTTTGAGTACAACGGCGCACGTAATGACAAGGCGGATACGACTGAAATGTTGAAACACGAGCCGAAAAATGAGTATGTTAGAATGCTGCACATACACATAGATATCATATACCAAGTATAATAATAAGGTGATTATTACACTATTACTGTACCAAGTATTATATCATCCCCTTTTCACAACTGAGTTGACGACACGCACTGCACGTAATAATTATCCAACTGGCATGCTGCGATTCGGTCAACTAATGTAATTATCTTAATAAAACACAAATCATAAATAATCACAACAGTGGCATAGCCAAATCAACACAGTTAAAAATATACGTCTATACCTATCTGTAATAGGAAAATAACAGTTAGAGCAGCGATTGGGTAAGATCCTACCCTTTGTTCGGTTACGAAAAGAAGGAGTCGTTTGAAAAACTGGTTTGACCGAAGTGAAGAGATAGCCATGAAGAGAAAAAGTCCATCGAGAACCGCCGTTGGAATATATCCCAATGGATGCGGCAAGAGCAGGATCGAGAAGCCCAGTAGGATGTGGGCCACCAATGAAGTTACCCGGGTCTCGCGAGACTTCATCACGATCTGCGTCGTAGGTGAGCATTTGAAACATAACAACTATGATTACGTACTATCTCTTTCAGCCAACTGATACAAGTGAACTGCATGAGTTACCCGCATGAATTCTGTTCGTCTATATCGAGAAGAATTTTTTTCCTCACCCTTTTGAAGCTGACAGCAAAAAATTTTTGCTCTATTTTCGCTATTTATTATAAAATGATTAGTAGTCTAAAGCTAAAAATCAAACAAGCAATGGTAAATTAACCGATTAGATCATCTTAATGATTATATTGATATGATGATTATTCTTTGTACTGCACGTGCAAATCTAGACTGTTACGCACGTGCTGCACATAGCCTTCGACGACGCGTTCCTCCGAATCAGATAATGCTCGAGCATGGAGCGGCGAATGCGGCAGTACCCCGTGCATCCATGGAAGGCCAACAATTGAGAGAAACGCGTTTAAGACTGCAACTACCAGTATGTCCCAGTCGTATGCTGTACCTGTATAGCCATCAGTAACACACAGCGTCGATTTGGATAGCATTCGCTTTTTGCACTAAAATAGGCCCAGTTATTATATATTTTTTTATGCTATGCGATAGTAATAGACAAACTACAGCCTATTATTGCTAGTCTAACATGTGGTAGCTGTGAACCTTTCTTTAGCTTGTGAACTGCTGTCTCGACCATTGCTGCGGAGATGTTTTGGTCCATAACGAACAGGAGGGAAAGTGCAAAACCAAGCCCGATTGAGATAAGCAGTGGTAAAGTATCTATCGATTCAATGCGGGCAACTGTGAAAATCTGGAATAATCGTAAAGCCGTTAGAAAATGATTTAATTGTATCACTAACTTTGAAAAATTTGAATTCACTATAATCGAAAGCAACGTGGCAGGCAAAATGTGAAGCTTTTGATTGAAGGGGAGAGGTAAAATACATGGAATAGGCACATACGTATGCTCGGCAAATGTCACGATCCAAGTTAATATATCTTTTAATAGCTAATAACATATTTTTGTGTACGTTGAGCTTTTATAAATTTGTTTATATGTGTCGTAGGGTAATATCGAACAAGAGACTGAATTTTGCAATCTATCAAAGTGAAGAAACGAGCAAATTCTACATACACCCACTTCATATCTAATACATATATAAGTCGATAAAGTATATAAGTCAATCGTAATTGGTATTAATTGTCCGTGTCAACCAGACAGCTAATAACAAATACGACTGGCTAGCTTAAATTTGGGACTTCCTTTAACTTATTCTGTCTTGAAGGTGTTCATAGTGACATAAATTAGTCTGAACTAGCACAATTTTGTTAATTCAACCCTGAGCGTTTTTCGCGCATTTTTTGAGCTGTCCTTCAATACCGGAAGTAGATAAAGAGAAAACAAAAAGAACACTAAAAGTACGTCAACCAAAGCACAGTAGATGTTGCTTTAAATGAATAGAATAAATAAATAAATAAGATGTAAATACTAAATAAGCTTTAAATAACGATGACTAAATTAGACTTGTGATTCACACGAATGACGCGTGCCATGTTCCAATAGGGAAGTGAAGTTCCAGATGAGAAGCATCGATGTATTTTTCCATAGAATTTAGATCTTTATTCCCGGCTCGATAATTGTGCTCGTTATATCCTTTAGGCATACTTAGGCGTAATTATATCCTTTATATATCTCTGGTAAGTGATGCGCTACCCTCAAAGAGCTATGTTTCTTATTACCTCGGATGATAAATATATCCTTAAATATTAGGTGGTTCTTTTCTGTGGAGCTTTTGTTTCGAATGCTTACGTTGTCATTACTGGCCATCTACTCGTTCGCGGAGACTGTCAACGTACCGACAAAGCGCTTAGATGTATACTAATGAGGATTAGAATTACCATCTGAAACGTCGCGTGTAGCAGTGTAGCGCGACATTTTGCCAGCAGTATTGGTGTGTTCCATTTCGAACTCCATCTCCTCTGTGAGTGCCGTGCAGTAATAGTACTACGGTACTTCACTGATTTATTCATCTGAGCTACCAGCTTGCCAGTAACCGCTCATATAACCTTAGATTTGTGACTATTAATAAAACGAACCTTATCATTGAAACGAAATACTTTGGAGATGCAGGTTACTCAATGTTTTCACTCCAGGTGTTGAAACTATATTAGGTTGAGATTTTTTTGGCAACCTACGGAAACGTGCAGATCTGATAGCTCTCGGTATATAGGGCATCCTAAGAACGGAGGATGATTTCATAGTGAAAATTAGGCCGAAACTACTCGCTCGCTACCCAACGTTTTGTGCCTCGTTTGGAGTGTTTGCATCTAGTATTACCGTTAGGGATACTTCGAAACAGGGTTGAACTTACCCAACCATCGTTGTCGTCTCTAAAGTCGTTAGTGGGTAGTTCCGGAAAGATGAAAACCCCAACTAGTGAAACAGCAATCACAGCTAACGGAAGTGCATAATCCGAGAGCAGTTCACGTAGTTTCGGTGAGAGGTACGGCGTTCGGGTGAGATTGGACAAGGTGAGACCTAACCAGAGCGTTGCCAGCATGAGGATAATAAACAGAAGTGATACTTCGCGACGGCACGGACCTACGCTATCAGCGAAACCACCCACTCCGGCTTGTTCAACCAGAACGCCCAATGATGATCTTCCAAGTCCGCTTACCTCATACGCGGATGAAGAGCGATTGAGTTGGCACGGACTGTAGTATCTAGATACGCGACCCACCACCGTCAGTTGGTTGAACGTCAGGCCATGGGGGTGACGATGATGATGATGGTAGTTGTAGGGTTGCATGGACAAGAGAGTGACAAAGAAAAGGCACAAGAGAGGAAAGGCTTCTTATTGTTAGTATCGACACTAACACAGAGTCACTGGGGCCTACAGGATAGAGCCCCTACGCAGCAATCTCTAATAGAAGAGCTTGATCGCCTGACCCACCCGACTCGTCAGCCAGTAAATAGCGCGTTGCCTCATTGCCTAGTCACAGGATTGCCGCCTCATAGCCCACTGCAGATACTGTCTATAACGAAAGAGGGCTGATGACGAAAGATTAATATAATCTTCTAAAAATAAGGTGATTGCAAGGCCTGAAATACAAAAGCCCCAGACAATGGTAAAGCGGCATCAGAGCTACGGAGGCGCCGTGCATCGCGGATTAGTTTCTAACTCTATCTGCCCTTGATATAGTAAAAATGAGAAACTAATTTTCACGTTTCACGCTCATATGATCCTACTTTTGTGTAGCGGGTTGCAGAACCCACTGAGTGACATCGATACCAAAACTGAGATTACGGATCCAACATGTAGCTGAAATTATCCTCTAACACAATGCAAAGTCTTTCTAAGGAAAAAATCCCATCGATTTTAGTTTTGTAGACACCGTTTGATACCGGCCGCGGCATTATCGCTTGAACTTGTTCTTCAAGCCAACAAACTGACTTCAGTTTTTACTTCTCCCATTACAGCTGTCAAATTTCCCTCAAATCCCTCCACAGCATGAACGTCGTGATATATACTGCCCATAGCAAAGCAATTCCGCGGTATAGCAGAACACGTGTTACAAAACCAGTCTAATGCGAATAAGTAAATAAATAACGTGCATCTTGTAGCATACTATGGTGACGATAAGCTTTGTGGGAAAGTGTGCCTGTTTACTCATTCGTAAAGGCAAAGAGCTGGTGGTAGATTAGGGCCATGTACAGTTCAAAAAATAGGATGAAAACAGCTCAATCAAAATGAAACATGGAAAAGAGAAGACCAAAAGTGGGAAAGTCAACTAGCAGTCATAGTAGAGGAGCAGTCATCTTTTTATTACATATTGCTGATACTCGAGCCTTTGAACATTCTTCAGTCTACATAAGTCAATAGAAGTGCCCATGACCGCATTAGCCGATGCGTGTCGTATTTGCAAATGATATTCATATTAGAAACACTCAGTAATTATTGATTATATGAAACATATTTACTCCCCTTTTGTAATCTAGGCACTTGTCCATACCAGGACATGTGCCAAACTGCCGCCAACATGGTCGAATATGGGGTCGTTTATCATAGAATGCTGCGGAGAAAGAAAACGTCGGTTTCTACGGCATATTTTTCAAAATCGAACGTGAGTGGGAAATTCCTGCCATATGCTCGTTATTGAATCCGCAGAGGCCACGCGTAACTCCCAAGTGCGGTAAATCACGATAAGTACCACCCCTCGTAAAAAGCAACGAAATAACTCACGTATACGCGCTAATTGTTCTAAAAGTTTTGGACGTCTCGAAGGACCAAAAATGACAAGTGAAAAGAAGGTTTAATTGGAAAGGATCTTGCTCAAAGGGGATGGACGTGGCGACTGACGATCCAACTCAATGCGTGCCAAGCATAATTCAGTTCATTACTCTTTCGGATATTCCCGGTTTTAGTCATAGAAAATCAATAAAAGACAGGCAGGTAGCCACAGCTAAGCATAGCGCAAGTTTGAGAGGTGTAGAACGATCATCGAGTACCCGGATGTCCACTAACGGTTTTTCCAAAAGCATGCCAATATGTTTTACAACATCGATTTTGATGCTTCGGCAAAAAACGCTTGCCTTCAGTTTTTTAGGCTCAAGAAGAAAATTAGATACGTAATTTGCGAGACGCTCGTGTTACGACTGAGATCATAACTGTATGATTATAAGAACTGTGATACCGCTTTTTAGGAAAGATTCAGAGAGGCTTGAGGGGCGTGAAAGTCGCCATTTTCGATTGTCAAACGGGCATATTTTTGCTGAAGCTGCCTATTTAGTAGAGCCGGCAGCTGTACTGTTACAACATGGGAACTATTGAAGAAAACTTAAAAGCATCTCTGGCCAAAAACAATGTACTTTTCTGCATATGGAACGAGTATGAGTTTCTAAAAAATTCAAATATTGTTGCACCAGCTGTGTCACAGATCTTATAAAGGTTACTGTTGTATGCCTTGCATGTGACGGATATCCTGGTCAAAATGAGAACTCAACAATATCTTTCATGGTCTTATTTTAGTTAAAGAATCACCCGTCTGAGTAAACACAGAAAGTGCAGCTGGTCTTCCCGACTGTTGGCCATTCTTTCTTAATGATAAATCAAGTGATCGGATACACTTAGAGGACCGTTAAAAGCTACACGATTATCATCGTTAACGAAGAATACCATAATACTTTTGAAAACCATTTGATAACGGTGAAATTTGGTGACACTATAGATGATCTTAGAGAGACGGCGATGCAGCGTTTTTTAAGCTATTTTATTTTATTATTTAACCTATTTTAAGCTAATAGAATAAAAAAAAGTAATCTTTGTAGGCAGCGGCGCCAGCTTTGTGGGTTAGGAAGGTGACAGTTATACTGTAGGGTCTGATGCCTTCAAGTCGTCTTTGAAGCGGGTAAGAGGTCTTTTCCTTCTCCACCTTTAGAAAACTTCTGATCTTTCGCCAACAAATCAACGAGAATGAGACGATGTTAAGCTCTTTTCGAGGTAAGGTACGAGTCGATAAAGACCCTTAGCTACGATGGCAGGCCTTTGCACGAATTGGCAACGAACAGCGTTCAAAATGGCAGTAGCTCTGATAACACATGCATGTAGGCCAATTACGCGTAGTTTACCAGTATCCTGAAATCTGTAATAGGGGCCATTATATACGCATTTTTGCGTCTCAAAGTTGTCCAACTGAAAAAAGCATACTTTTTACAAGACGCACCACGAAATCCGGATTTCTTAAGTGTGGAACATAACTGATGATGGCCTTTTATATTAGAGTGTAATGGAGCAATTGCTATATATCAGGCAAATAAACTTGTTCTCTCAAAATCTTCTAAATATAAATATAAAATATATAAAAATAAATAATGAGTTTTGCTATATATATATATATATATATGTGCGCACTCATATATAAACACACGAAATTACATTTCGAAATGGAAAATCATTGAAATAAATCGAAGTTATTATCTATCGTTTTTAAAAGTAACAGCCCCAATGCATTTTATGATAGCAGATGCAGAGTACAGTCAATTAGCGCGCAACTGGTTACAAATAGGAAAATTTGATTAATATTTAAGGACGTTATAGCAAGCACACTTCGCTAACATTTGTTTTCTGTTTTACAATCTTCGAATCAAGTTAACGACGTCCTTATTAAGTCACAGGATCTAATGGAACACCCTACGCGATAGTAAATAATTAATATCGAGAGCTGTGGCGGGAGCCTACCCATCTTAAAGTCCATCAGTGTTAACCCTTGTCGACTTTGATGTATTTCAATAAAGTATAAAGATCTAATACTGAATGTTGCATGATAGCATATACCACAGTCCAACACGAAGACGTAGCAATGGTTGCTCTTTTCGGTCCGCCTGTGACCTATTCTCTTGCCGAGTTGTGACTCGTGATAAACGACGGATCTTCTACAATAATCGCAGACAGTCTTATTAATGGAAGGATGAAATTCTATTGACGAAACATCGCCCTAAAACAAATGTACAGCCGCAATGGCTTATAATTCTTGTTTTCCGGACTAGTGCAGGTGTTCCTGGTCAGAATTACGTGCTGCGACCTTGGGGATGAGAGAGATTGTTGCCAGCAATGACGCAGGACTTCCATCGAGACAAGTTGACCCTCTGTGAGCTCTATGAAACACAGCAGTCCACGGCACGTGAGCGCTATTTCAGAAAAAAAATCACACAGAATATGTAATACAAGGAAGTTTCGGACACGAAACAAACCTTTGAAAGTTGTGGTAAACGTCTTTTCCCGCATCTACAAACAACGCAATGGTGATAAACAACGAAAATATCTCTTCAGTCGAACGTGTATACCACTGCGTTATCCGGGAGACGTCGAAAACCGCATAGAGTGCAAGGAAGGCGCAACAGAAGAATCCCACACAGGCGTACATCACTCCGAAATCAGTTTTCCATTCTTGGCTTATACTGTGCACGATTTTTACGAACAGTGAAAGCGGCGCCGTAGTCATCAAAATGACAAGCGGTTGGCCACTGATCAAAGAAAAATATAAACCTCCGATCACCTGACTGATAAGCGTTTTCCGGACGTTCAGTCGACCATCGGTATTGGTGTTATTCAGTGTTCCGAACGCGATCACCGGCAGTAGAATGCTGAAGTAGAGAAACAGCGTAGTGGATATCGTCTTATAGATCGAGCGTTGGTCTCTAACGCTATCAGTGAAATCTGACAGATAGTGGGGAAGTCGCCGTCGAAGATCCTGAATAATTCCTCGAAATGGGTAAAATTTAGACTTCGCTGGTGGTTCGAAATCGCCATCTGTTGTCGGGGTTTGAAAGAGGACAAAATTATCTAAATCAGTTAGAATTCTTTTAAAGTCGGCCTCTGTTTTAGCTTCGTCGATGAGTCGATGACGTATTGATGGGTTAGACAGTAGCGTCGCGAATGTTCGTAATACCTCAAGTGGAGTCTTCGTAGCCTTGGTATTAAGTGGTGTTACTGCCGCAACGATGAAATAAACCCGCTCTGCGGTTGAACCAAAATTGACTGGAGTAGCTAAGCGACACACGCCAATGTGGCGGCTGTTGATCGGTACAACGCAAGGGATGCACAAAAAGCTGCTGTTAAACACCATAAAGTGGTTGTCGCGTTGATCGCATGACACTGACACAAGTGAATCGGAAATAACATTACCGCTATTAGCGAAACAGACACCCTGTAACGCAAAATTAACCAGCTTCGAATTCCCGCTTAACATTTTGTTAAGTAGTAATTCCATGATAATGACTAAACTGTTCTCATGGATGTCCATGATAACCGAGATTTCGGACGCGAGGTCCCGGGCAGCGCGCACTTCCGAATCGAAGTCCCGTAAAGGCACCTTTCTAAGAGACTTGTGTACAAGAAGCTGAGTCTTACCAACCAAGGTTTGAATACCTGCTGTTCTATCTGGATCATTACTTTCATCGGTACTACAATTTTGGTCGGGAAACATAATAACTGTTATAGCTGTGGTACAGCAGGTCACGATTGGCCAAGAAAAATGTTCAGCCGGCTACCAAAATGTTGCCCCTGCTACTCGCTAGAGGTCGATGCGTAGGAGCTTTTATGTTTCGAGTTTTACGTCCGGCGTCGCCATTAGCCATTCCATCAGACATGTAAGAACTGGCAGGAAGTAAATTTAATCTCTGTCGTTATTCTTTTATGACACGGTTGCTCACTTAGATTACGACTTTAATCTTGGTAGGCCATATCATGGCATGATACATCAGTCATGATGTTTCCATGCAGTTTGTTGTAGCATTACTCCTCGATTGGATTGTCTATTATAGACACTACTATACGTGATGTAAATACCCGATTAGCTGCGTTCAGATCTGATGTAGAGTATGTTGCAAGAACGATACAACCTAAAACTGTGTAAATGTGTTGTGTTCACATAATTAACTATAAATCTTAAGTTCAAGTTTTGCTCTAATATACACATAACTAAAAAAAATCGGTGGTCTTCCGAGTCAGTCAAAGCTGAAATTTCGAACGATGGAAGTATCAACCCGTGGAAGCCGTTGCACGTAAGAGCCATTTCAATGTATATGGAAGCTTTAATAAAACATAGACAAAAAAATAAGAGAAATTAAATTCTATCAAGTTGGATGGTTCTGATTATAATGTTTAAATATGGCTCAAGATGGATACAGGCACCGTACATTTAGATAATAGAAGTAATTTCAACAACCATAATTTTGAAAGAAATATGCCTTTCAACACATATAGTCGTAAAAATTGCTATTAATATAATACCATGGTTGATAAATATCGTCCCCCCATAATTGATTACGATTGATATCACTGACCTATCAGCTAATGGTGACCACCTCTCGTCACGGTACCGGTCGTTACTAGCAATAGTTTACCATTTACTCGGTCACACGCTACTAGCTGGTGGCTAAAACTGTTACCTTACGAAAAAAAACCGACACATAATATAGTATATCGAAGCTTAGAAAGCTGGTTTCTAGCAACAGCGTAGCTTCTTATGTTCCACGAAATGCTTCGCCATTAATGCTTCGTGCTGCTTAATAATGATCTCTAACTTCCTAACTTCATATTGACACAATTGAAAGTTGTACTTTATGTTGAAATCATTGTTAATGATTTTCAGTTTAAAAAAAAAAAACGCTTGCGATGACTGTTTTGACTACGTTTCGTTTACGACTCTCGTCGGTCTATTAGGTAGCAGTGATCGTAGATGGTTGCTAGGACTCTAGTCGTAAGAAAATCCTAGTCCAGGAGGGATATGCTGCTAAGGTACAAAGTTTATGAAGAGAGAATTCAAAGGTCTAGATTACACCCTCCGGTCTTCTTCATTCTTGACATTATACAAGACGCCTTGTTTAGCTCTTTTTCAAGCCGATAGGATACCCATTCTTGGTATTACTCAGAGAGTGGTCTTAATCGCTGAGTATGATACTGTATGTGATATGCAACTTTTACCTTTGAGATATATAATTTCTCAGTCTCAATCAAAACGCAATTGTATTTTATTTCTTTAGGAATCCTTTAAGGGCTTTCTGTACTATGACATAGAATTGAAGATAACAAGGATCCATTGTAGTTTCCGAAGGATAGGGATTCTATTGAGCTGTAAAGGAGCTACTGTTGAACTTTTTCTATTGGGCAATGATTCATGCGTTGTATCTTCGCGCTGACTCTGCAGAGATGGCTTGCGCCAACCATGAAGGATTTACTGCTGATTCCGTTTTCGACTTTACAAACTATAATTATAATAATAAAAAGAATAGGCCCATATAAGGAATATTAATTCTTTTAATACGCGTACAAAATGAACGCATACTGGCATATTAGATATCTAAACTGGCGAATGTTTACATAGGAGCAAGTAGTATAGGTCTTTTACTTGTGAACGATAATGACCGTGAATAGATATGTGTGCGTAAGGCAGCTGCATAGGCTGTACATGTACCCCATTAAATTTTTCAATTATCTGAGAAAGAATATAAGAAAATCTGAACGAATAGTACATCTTCGTTATTTAATAAAGAATACTAGTGGATAACATAGTCTACTGGCACTGGTAACTACTAGCTTGAATTAGTAATGACTGAAGTAAGGCGCTGATCTTAGTGGAAGCAGGAGTCTCTTGGACTGATGAATTCTAGTTAAAGGAAATGATTTAAATTTAATTTTAACTACGGCTTTAGTTGCATACTAGAAACGGGTTCATCGAGGGCAATGTTTCACATTAGTGTGATGAGGCGAAAAACGTCTGAAGATATCTGCCAAAAAAAAATGAAATAACTACAAACAGTAAATTTCTAATGAGTGGCCTTGTGCTCTAACTAATTTATGCTGCCATTCGTTACGTGAGTGTTTTAGAATGGTCGAAACGTACAATACTCTGCCCCACGACTACAGTCATCGAAAAAATCTGCTACGTCAATAAACACGGATGCATTGTACGGCGAGCTACTAAATGAATAATGGCCCCACGCTGGATCGGTGATGCGGTACTCGGCTACGATGCTTCTGAGCTCTCGTTTGAGCAGCGTCTGTTCTGCAGGCGGGGCATATCGATCACCTTCACTCCAGTAGAGTTTGATCGGCACCTGTTTCGATGTAACAATGCAACATTAACATTACACATTATTATCGAACACGCAGCTAACAAAATAAGTCTTGTGTGTTATAAGAAATATCTCAAAAGGGCGACAACACGTATTTGTTATACTCTCACGTATGTGTCTACCTGTACGATCACATCAAACGGGATCTGGTTGTTGAAAATGTCACGGGCGACAAGGGAGGCTTGCTCGATTGTCAGAAGTCGAAAACGCAGGCCAATTCCATGTTCGTCTGTGTGCATCTTTGATTAGGTGAGTCAGTCGCTGATATAGATTGCCACAGGTATATTAAGGCAAGGTACCTTCAGCCGTTTAATTAGATACAAGTAAAGTAGTTTATCGTCTGCAACATGTGCGGGCAGTACATATAACTACTATTCCTTATATAACTCATTGAAATATTCTGTTGTCTTTGACAAGTTAATTACATGTAATCTTGGCTCTGTCAACCGAACAGCAGTAGAAAGTATATTTTTATATATTAAATATAATTCGAGCTTTCTTCACTTAATTACATATATCTCCTAAAACAAGCGACCCCTAATTTTTTTCAAGCGCAGGTTGCGTACAATATTTGCACAGGTAACGTATCAGAGTACTCCGCGTGACTAGGTAGAGCGGTATCTGCCCATAATTGCACACGATAAAACAAAAAGCCACGTCGAGTTACAGCATAAGAGGTCGTAATAAGCGGAACCACGACCCGTGGGCGGTTTGGCAACTATACGATGTCGTAGACAGCTACGGTAAGTCGACAACAACAAGGCGTCATACGAATAAAAAAATATTACACACAGTTGTAGTCGTTACGTTTTATGTAGCGAAACGACAAAGCTACTGTTATACAATGGGTGCAGTGCTTCTCGAGGAAACACGCATATATGAGGTTCGTATAGTCTGGTTTATATAGGCCCCACTAGTCTGTGTCGATATGATGCATAAGTATTTCTGAATAAATGGTACTCCAATAGCTATTCCACTCTCCCTATCTTTCTCACTTTCCTTTACATCAACCGCAGCGGCGGGGGTAACGGCGGTCGTTCCCCACCGCCATCAGTCTCTTCGAGGTTAGATGTGATTTATGGAGGTTCTTACGTGCGTCACCGTGCGTCATATTAGGTCGGGCAGGTCGGGCAAACGTGGTCCATACGAGGAAGCCCACCCGCTCACCCATAATACATCTCGCTAGTACATCTCCCATAAACCGCCACACCACGACGCAGGGACGTAAAGAAACCGAGCCATATCCTGTTGTGTTGTGTAGGCATAATGGCCGTATTAGTCAGAAACGGTGTTCATTCTGAAAAGCTACAGAATGTATACCTTCTTGAACCATGTATGGATGCGACTTCTATTTTTCAATTTGCATTTAACGTTTGGACGTTCTATTCGGGAAAACAGCAAAAAACGTCCAATTACCGACGAACTCATTCGCGGTCATCCCAGTTGACCAGTAAATACAAAATAGTCATTATCAAATTTAACTCGTTAGCTGTTAAGTGGCCCGGAAGGGGTTACTAAGTTATAATCAACAGCCAGCGCATTTTCGATGCTGCTATATGTGTTTAATCAATAATTATACGCACAATTGATTTGAAGCTGAGTTCGTCTTTTAAAGACGCGCTCTCGAACTAGCTAGCAACGTCACAGCTGAATTCATCATATTTTCAACCGTTTATCGTGAAGTCACTGCGTATCGCGACTCAGTCTTCGGAGCTTAGTCAATCATTGGACAGCTCATTCTTGTCTAAGCAAGAGCTTTTGAATGAGGTGACTGCATTGCCGTCCGTTAGCGCTTACGATAGGTGCTAGGCCAGTACGACTTAGAGCGTCGCAAGAAATTCTGGGGATGGACTTCTCCGGCTGAAGACGTCCACCAGCCACATATTTTAAATTTAGCGCCTAAATGCTATGCGTGGCAAAGCTATCCATTTACGCATTTATACATAATTACTCCAATTGGTTTAGCACGCAGCGACCCTAACTAAAGGGTCGAACCAGCCGGTGTAACTACATGATAACATAGCCAGTTGGGAATTTTGTATTCGTCTATCATATTTGATACGCGTGTCTATAAGTTTCTGAAACAAAGTATCAAACTACCTATCCACTCATAACTCTGCCCTTCTCTAATGCTTTAACATTGTTTACTCAAGCGGAAAACTGTTTGAACGCCGCCGACATTTCACGGGAAACCTACCGAGGCAAGTTTGCGTATAATCCCAAGACTTTTCTTTGCTAAGCGGATGAATCGATAAGTACGGCACATAGCTGCATTCCCAGATAGATTAAATTGCACTTACGTGAAGTTCCACTTGATATGCGTAGTTTATATTTAGTTGATATAATACTACTTTTTTCATTTCGCTAGCCCTGATCCATAATGCTGCTATATATTATAGCCATTTGTAAGAACTTGATATGCACTTGAAAAAATCTTATGTAATGAAAAGCTTTATAGAAAACATATGACACAACTGGGAGTAACCTTTGCATAGGCTTGCAGGTAGGAACACTTTCATTTGTGGGAGTGTTGATACAGGAATGAAACAACTTCGGTAATTAACACTAAAAGTACGAATAATAGTGATAAAAAAAAAAATTGGAGGTATACAAATAGTAGAATAGAAATGAAAATGCCTGTTAGGTTATCTTACATGGATATTTTGTGGATCCAGGATTGGAGGTTCTGTTTGGCCATTGTACATCTCGGGGTTGAGTTTTTTCGCGTCGCCAAATACCCCCCACAAGAAGCGTCCACTTCCTCGACCGCGAGGTTTAACAACACTGCTAATCGTATCAGGCACCGTCGTTGGTGGCCTATGGACTACGCTGTTGTAACGAGCGCGTGTCCATCTACCGGTAACTGTCGCTCGATCAAAGTCATACTCTCGAACCTGTTTACATTGTAGGATGGATTAGCAAATTCATATCGTTACTTCTCTAGAGCAACTTATATCTTGTCCCAGCCGTCAAGTCGCGCACACATCTTATTTGCTGGAGTTGTTTATCTGTATCAGTTGGATCAATTATATCGCTGTCTATATAGTTGTCAGGTGATATTGGAATGCTTGAAGGATAGCTTACTCAGTTTCGTAAATTAGCCCTCATCATATTTATATATATATATATATATATATAAAATAGCATCAGATTCGCGGGGATTTTCGAAATTCTTCGCCTTTGTTTGTGGGACATTTTTCGACAGGAATGGGTGTGTTACGATCGAAACTTTGTACAGCTATGAAGAACAAAGTACAGATTTCTACTTCATACCATCAAACTAGCATAAGCATTTTTGCCCCCTTCGCTTACAATTGTTCAGACTAAATTCATTTTTACAATGTCCAGAATGGGCAAGGCAGCTGAAAAAGCGCATACCTCATTCCAATGCGTTGTACACTGGTCTTCCTGCATAATCTGTGAATAGTAGAGAAGATTCATTTTCGACGTACCAGATGGAAAGTGATTCATGTACACAGGGAAGCGTGTCTGTAATCCAATTAGCGCAAAAGCAAATAAATCGTACGCTATTCTATCTAATTTTTTGAAGGAATGTGCTAAGGCAGGACATTTCATGATGAGGCTGCATGCACAGAGGTGCTACACTGAAATAGAAAGTGTCCTGATTATGAAGACACGATCTGGCTACGAAGAAGATTTCACTTGGCTTGGCTCATAAAGCAGTTGACAGTATTGAAAGAGAACAACGCGTTTCCCTTTCTTCTTGCTACTGGCCTAGATAATAGTGGAACCTGTCATTGTTTTGATTGACGATTTGACAAAAACGCTGGCAGTGTCCTCGGAAGACGTTTTATACAGCCCGACTATGATTTAACAGTAGTTGTAGTGCGCTAATTTTCGAGTGATTTGAATAAAATCAGAATGCAGACTTAGCAGACTTTGCGTCTAGTTGATTGGCCCAATTATGCACATCGGCGCAATAAAATATTATATCTTGATGGGGGCGCGAAAGAAACGAACGTCAGACCAGTTTTGTGCTACAAAATGCGCCCGAGTGTGCCTTTTAACAACAACTCGACCAATGCTGGGCTACCCACCTGGAAGCCCCAAGGAGAAATCACCTATTCATTGGATCTACTACTAAAATTGAGACTAACCTAAATGATTGACGCATAGTTTCTTTCTGTTTGCAGGTTAACTAAGGAATACTCAAAATATTACTAACAAATGACTTAAGTCCCAAATGATTACGGTGAACGTATCCGCAACGCTCATATTGAGTGTACATGACCATCAGGAAAGACACCCTTAGCGCATGCAAACAGTTCGTTAAAATGTGTATTTTTCTTTAATGTGTAAAGGAAAAACTGTAAAGATTTCTTTATTGCATTTCCTTAACCTTTATTCAAGGGCCGTTATTAAAGTATATGCCGGAAACTCAAACGCTGTCATAAGTGCATTACCCACAAGTTAGGAAGAACCGTTCTACCGGTACTTTCTAACGAAATAATGGTTTTATGTGTACACTGTATTGTATAACGTTGTGGTCCTTGTGTCGAATGATCTCCTTTGTTAACTTACCGTATTGAGATATTTGATATCGGTGTACAGGAAGGTCCTTGTGTACCATAGGCACAGCTTGTCTGCTATGTCACAGGCCCGATCGAGCATAGATATCTTCGGCATGACTTCGATTATTGACAGGCGCTGCGTAAATGCATGCAATATACTACTGGTATTACTACTTGTATGAATTAAATATTCTGTTTAACTATGTTAATTACTTTGCTATTACTAGTAGCCTTTACAAATATTATTATTGCCTCCTAACAGTTATCTTGATACCTTATCTTAACATCTATTGGCCGCGTCCCAATGAAGTGGCGAGAAGCCCTCGGCGACAGCCAAAGAAAAAGGCCATCCCAAAGGACCATCCGATTGGCAAGGCATCCCAAAGAAGAGTTGTTGTTATAAGTTACTATCCCAACTGCTCTTTCATCGGTTATCGCAGTACTTCGAGCTCGTCGGTATGATCCCTGAGGAACGGTACGCTTTTAGTTGTAACACCCCACATATACAGCATGTGCCATTCCTTTGAAAAACCTCGGGCAAGCCCTACCCAGCCGCTGTCAATGCCTATTTGTGGTCTTCGTGGGCCTTTAGCCAGCATTTGACATCGCTTTAACAAATACTGCCCTCCACAGTATAGCTTGTCCTGCAGTGCTTGACAGTGTTGTGCAGCTGCTGAGGGCAATACTGCAAGAAAACGAAATTATTGAAAATGAAAATGTCATCCAGTTGAATTCTGCCAAGCAAACCGCAAGGTGACAATCTTCGTCCGCTTTTGTTCTTCGTAACGATCAGTGATTTATCGGGAGAAATTGAAAAGCACTATTCGCAAGTAAAGCTTCTTTCAGATAGATGAAGCTGACTCCATCTGTAGCAAGCATTAGCTACCCTCGAGAAACTTGTTGAAGAACCAGGTCTAAGAGTCAAATTGCACAACATGGAAGCAATGAAGGCCTGTCGCGGAGGCACATTTGCTGAAAGGGACATGCTTTGGCATAGCGGGTAGGTGGTTTACGATATCAATTCCTTTACATACTTAGGAATAATGTTGAAACACCGTAGGCGGTCATTCGGAAAACGAGCATTCATTTAAAACAGCGCTGACCCCTTTCGGCGTCAAAGTACTCTGTACATCGCGCCGAATATTATCAAGGTGGAAACACCTCGAGGCCAATCGCGTAAAGCCAGCTTTTCTAAAACACATCCCTGGATTCCGCACTTCAGCAAAGAATAGGCTTATCTATCTGCTCGCTGACGCGCCACCATTGGTTAAACAGCTCAGCAGACGGTTCCAAATATTTAAGAGTACGAGTAAAATGCACCCAAACTTCTACCGAAAGGGGTTTGTGACGAATTTTTCCTAAAACGACGACAGGACACGCCGGCAGGTTGTAGCTAGCCACGGGGTCCACGAGTCTCATAGTTGTCATCTGTCTGACTTGTGGCTACCACGACCTGAAAAAGGCTTGCCGATGCCGGCGATACGAGGGTTCATTCTGCCGATACCAGTGACATACGAATCTGTCCAAAAATGAGCTGACACGTAAATTCCGCATTATCGAACAGATAGCAATCATGAAATGTTTACGGAACAATGCCTACATCTTTTAGGCTATCGCTCCTTTGATTTGCCGCGTAGATAAGTCAAATCATTCTACTATCATGGTTATGTTATATCATATTTATCTAGCAACATACTAATTAACTTTGATTAAACATTAACAAATGAGGTCG
Organism: Varroa jacobsoni; assembly: GCF_002532875.2. Classification (NCBI taxonomy): domain Eukaryota; kingdom Metazoa; phylum Arthropoda; class Arachnida; order Mesostigmata; family Varroidae; genus Varroa; species Varroa jacobsoni. The sequence goes on from NW_019214124.1 coordinate 73,915, forward strand.
TTCAAATTGAAGAACTCTGATATGCTTGGTTTCGAATTTTTCCATTTCGAATTTCCAAGAAATCACGAGTAATACCCCAGGAAGAACGCAACGTTTGGAGGTCACCTTTCGAATTATTCCAGATAAATCAGTGTATTCTTATCTTTATCGTGGTTTCTACCGCCAGCCAAAAGCCTTTGATCATCCATGTATGGCCCCCTTTTCCAAGCAGGCAGGCAAATAACTGTTAGAACGTGTAATAAGTGAAATTTTCGAATTGCAATGTTATACGTACGCCCAAAACGGGCTATATATATGCTATACGAATAAAGCTACTGGTTTTGCTTCAGCCAGTTAGTGTCGTTTCGGAGATCGAACACGGCTCGATAAAAAAATCTGCCTTTGTATTACGCTGCGCTGGAAATTTTTCATTTTCATTGATGAGTAGTCACTGGATCTTATGCGCTTACTCGTGCGACTATATTATATGGTGTCCTTTCGAATATTCTCTATATTTATCTAGAATAGAATTCGTTTACGTACGTACCCCCAAATAGTTTTCCAGCGTTGAGGCAGAATTTAGCCACCAAATGTTTATGTGACACGAGCGTCTGAACGTTCCAAGCCCGGCCATTGCGCGAAGCTTTCTGTTATATTCAGGTCTTTTAGCGAGCAGAGCATACAACGAAGCGCCGCCTTGTGACATGCCTGAAATAACAAATATCATATATATATATATATATATATATTTATGGTCTTCCAGAATATATGGGTGCATGATACGCTTGGTGCATTATTTTTTCTTTGGTAACAATTTTTTGGTAACGATGCAAACGAATGTTGCCTCGACAGTGCTAAAAATAATATAAATACCAATATTATGTGAGTTATAATAATAACTTAATAATAATCTAGTAGATCTTAAGAGTTAATGTTAGCTTGTGCTTCTAATCAACTGTTTTCTAACAAGCTGTTATCATGAATTTTTCCGAAAATTAAGTCCTGCTTGTTGGGACAGCTAAGCCCCAAAGCCACTGGCCCCAACAGATATGTTTGTACGGTATCAAGCTAGAAAATCGGCTTTAATGCCCGCAACTACAGCTGCAAATAGAGGAAAATTGTGAAGTTTAAGTTTTCTTACCAGCGTAGTACACCTGTTCACGTCCAGTGACTTTTAGGGCATAATCAATTTGCGCAGATAAATCCTGTAATAGAATGATATTTTTCCTGACAATGTTATACTAAATAACATTAATAGAAAGTATAGTATCGTTTTCGCATAACAGGCAGTGCAAAAAGCTATAGCCTAATTGCAGACCTCTGTTGCCTCGACCACTCGTCCGTCCTCAGCGTACACCCATATGAAGTCCTCCATTCATACAGGAACATAGGAGCGCTTACGGTACAGGGGTCATTTTTGTGTAACATAAAGCATATCGAGGGTGCCGAACTTCAATTTAGCTGGTCGCTCTTCTACAATACAATAGACATCTTTCGAACAATTGCATTGAAAGCCTTTATTTACAGGAACCACCGGAAACGGTGTCAACCAGGTATACTTATGATGTTCAATTACTGCTATTTCTGTATAAAGTTTTGACAATATCCTACCTATTTAGGGTCCACTTATATTCCTATAACTGAAGTAGTTCACCATATATATATAAATTTTATTTAATTTTTTATATTATTATTTCTTATTTATGTATATAAATTTTTGGTTGGACTAATTGTCGTTCTATGTAATGTTTTCCATTTTTTTTTTTCATCACTACCTAATATTTACTATGAGATTTTGTGCGAGCGTGTGCCTAGATCACTAAAACACTGTGAATTAATTAATTTACGAAAAAAAATGATATCTAAGCATGCTTTTAGTATTAGAAGTATTTCAGATTATCGAGTGTACTTGCCTTGGCTCCTATGTCAATGAAAGTATATTGCCAAAATTTGATATCGTAAACACTGAGGTTCGTGTGATGTTTTCCAAAAGAAGATCCCCTTACGTTTGTCAGCCAAACATCGTAACCACGATCCGCCAAGATGAAGCCTGAAAGTGTTACGACAGTGTCAACACTGGCGAATAATATCTCACATAGATATAATACAGTTCATTACGCTATTGTTTCAGACTACGAGAGTTAACGCAATCCATTGTGAAGAATTGCCTAGCAGGCCAAATGAAACGGTCTCCGTTTGGTTTCAAAGGCTTCCTATGAACAACATCCTACTCTTTTAAATATATTTTTATATTTATAGATATTTGTTTTAAATGAATTCCTTATTCTAAAACATTGTGTCATACTTAGTAAGCTTTAGGTGGGTATCAGTAAAACGCTGCATAGCATTAATTAATAGGCAATAAATTATATGTGAATATGTCAAGGATAAGTAGTGTTGAATTGAGAGATACTGGTCCGTAAGGTCCGTAAGCTATATTATATACCGAAGGAGTTGTTGGGGAAGTCCATGACCCAGATAGTACTTTCAGTTAACAGCGGCGCGCCCAATAATGCAACTCTTCGGTTGGGTTTTGGAGGAAGCGACCCTTTCTTCTGTTCGGTAAGCCTCCCGTGAGGAATGCGATGCATTGTAATGATGTATCCATCTTCGGTGGTGACATAGTGTTTTTCAAAGGGATAGCCTTTTGACGTAACAAGGTACTCCTACAGAATAGGCAGCAAAGCAAGTTATTTTGAAAAGGAAAGCTCATCCGACCTTGGCGCCAATTTTTACAAAACTTAAACACATATATTTTAAAACAGTACGTATGCATAGACATTATAAGAGCTTCCATTACAGGAAGTGAGCTGAAATGTGACAATTTCGGCTGTATTGACATTAAACATAGAGCAATTATGAGAAAGAGGTAAATAAGATAGCGTATTACTGTGATAACAACCCTCCTTATTAGGCAGAGCATATTTGCTGGCCACGAGGGTTCTTTGAAAATGTCTTTTAGCCGAGCATCCAGAAAATATCCATAACTTTATCATAAACAGTTATACATATCATATGAATATTATCAAGCTTAGGTTTTCTTTTGCCTATTCCTTATCCATTGAAAAATTGTCAAATAGCGCAAACTTGTTTAACGGATATGTGATGTTGCAATTACCAAGTAGTTATATATTTCTTACTTAATACGCAATTAACTGGTTTTTTTTATCACCTATACCACGTATATGGTATAAGTGATAAGATAATGCCAAAAACGTGTGTTGATAATTACCAGCGATAATTAATCTGTAAATGCAGAAAAATTGGAATTGTACGCTTACCTTGTAATTTATTATAAAAGCAATACCCTTTCGATGTCGTATATTATAAGTGCAAACAATAGAGATATTATAATGAACGTCCCTATTGGCACATATGGTACCGTAGCTCGAACTTACTACCCTCACAGGCACTATAAACTGATTCATCCTTTTTTTTTTTTATTTGTTTCATTAAATTTTCTATTCAAACAATTTGATCAGTTTGAGCGCTCAATTTCAAACCAGTTCAATAACAAATAACAGATACTGGAAAAAAGTTGAACCTTTTAACATAAAACTAACATATTTCCGAATATAAAATTTTACGAAAAATAAGCTAAACAACAACTACTGCTATAATTTAGTTAAGTTGGCGAAGCTAAGTTAGCGAAGCATATTCCTGAATGCATATTTATTTGACTTTTAACAGCTGTGAGGTTTCTTCAGGTACTACGACTGCATAACTTTTCGAAGTACGATAGTATGCGTTCTCTAGAGTACCAGTTATCACATCAAGCATAGATAATAACAAGTGACTCAAAACTTACTATAGACTTATGGAAGTCAGGGTCAAGATTGCGAAGATTATGTCCTGACGAAAATATACTCGTCAATGGTTTTCCATTAAATCGCTTCTCGGGATCAACACCATCAGTTTCAGTTTGTAGCAAATTATTGCTTGAAATCTTCATTGTCTCATTAGTCACGAAAGACGACGTTAACGCCAATGAATATGCCGTTTTATAACACACAATCACGAACGCTAGCTTTAGTCTGGAACACATAGTTATACTTGGACTAACAATGAAAACTTGGCACGACTCAATATTACTAAGGGAGTTCTATCTGCTTTTGCTTCGAGATGCCGGTCACTGAATTTGGATTGTCAATAAGGCTTGGTGCAGAGCTAGGTCGTAGGCCAAATGAGTTCAAATCAGACCAATGACTATACTAATGGGTCCTAACTTGTTTCATCCGAGAAGCGGCCAGTTCACCACGAACCGGTATGCGAACGTGAGTTTCACGCCGCAGTCCGGATTTATATCCGGGGTCGTCACCGCGTGAGGTGTGTGCGGCTTGCGGAGCTTTTCTACAGGCCGTTCAGATCATGTGCAGAAAGCCAGGGCGAAGTGGGGAGTCTGATAGACAGATATAGATAGCTCATCCTAAAGTCCATTAATTTAAAGGTCAGCAAGGTCGCGTATCTGCGATGTCAGATATGCGGAACTGAGCCTCTGTCTGTACCTGTTTTGCCATTAGTGGACACAATAATGTGGCATATTTTGGGAATGTTTTCCGTTTCTGTGGGTCTGGGTCGATGATTGCAATAGACAGATGCCAACACGAAGTTCTATGGTAGCGTGGTTCAGGTTCCTATCGTAGCACATGGTAACTAGAGCCAATTATGTCGTTGTTGGCATTCTTACCGAAGTAAAGCAAGTTTCAGATCAATGTAGTGATGGGGCTTTAGAACATGCTTATCTAAAGTGACTAAAACACAATACATTAGTTTGCACGCACACGTATTTATATATAGGGATTTACTAATAATATAAAGCAAAACAATTATAGATTGTGGAATAAGGATTACATTGCATTGATTGAAGGAAGTATGGAAGGGCATTTACTAAAGGCAAACGCTAGCCTAGTTAGTTAAAACAACAACTGAAGTGATATTAATTAACATAACTATATAGAAGAGCTGAATAACCAAGATAATAATTCTATCTGAATACTGCTAAAGAATGAACCACTTTCGGTAGATATTCGAGCGGCGGTTTTTTTCAGTTTTAGCATTTTTCAGCGAAAGATTACGGACTGAGATGTCTCTTCTGATTTATGTATGTGTACGGTTAATATAATAACAATTATTATTATAAATATAATAATTAATGCGGTGCACAATGTCTTTAACCAGACCTATAAATATACATATAAAACTGAACCGGACTCACAACTTGGGGTCGTGGTCATGAGAAAGGGAAGTGTTTTTAGATTTTATTTTATTTTAGTGTACTGTTCCCTGGCGATTTTATGAGGCCCATGCAACCTTCGAGTGGTTCGCTCTTACCCTCTTGCTGGCCTCATGATTTTAACTGAGGACTGTGCGATGACTGAATGAGAGACACGAAGCCGGGTATCGAGTTCCACTAAGAAAATGGTTAGTTCGCGAACAACACTGACTAGCTGGGCAGATATCGCAGGCCGAATGCTGTAACACGAGAAGATTGCTGGGAACTTTTTGCACGATTGCCCTAGCGGCATCCACTACGATGGCAAAACAAGTAGGAAACGGGCTTTCCGCCATTCATTGCGCTATCTGCTCACTGTTCGAGGAGAATACGATTGTGTCGTAGCGGAAGCGGTCATCTGAAAATCAGACGCACACAAAATAGTAGTGGAATTTAGGTATAATTGTCATAATAAAGCGTTTACTGCTCAATAGTTGACCAGGGCAAAAGATATCACAAGATTGTATGAGTGTAATTGTTAATGAAGCAATTTTTCACTGCGAAATCTACGTGATCAATCTTTCACTGTGAACAAGTAGTATATGAGTAAATGATTTGTTACGTTGCCGCTTCCCTAAAATGCAACATCTCTATGTAGCTACGATAGATGATGAAAACCGTACCTTGCCTGTGCCGCGTTTGAACTTTTTGTTTTTTTATTTAATGCCGTTTTGTGTCAACGATAACAAGGGCGTTATTAAAATGACTGCCATTACAAGGTATCGACTGGAGTCGGTGAAGGTTATTTTATGTTCTCAAATGCGCAAAATATATTAAGATTATTCGAGGAGATAGACCTCTTGGTACCCAGTTCAATGACCGGGTGCAGGTCTTTTGTTCTATATGTAAGACAGTGGGTGTTTTTGAAATTTCGTCCAGTAAAAGCTCATAACTCTAGAAAACAGGAGCATTTTGTTTCCTAGAGATATCACAGGCACAAGTTGAATAATAGGTGTTTATTGGATTTAGTAACATCTATCCACTTGAATAATGATTGGAATAGTATTGGTGAATTTCAAAACCTATTAATTAACTCGTCAAACTGGTTTTAACGGGCAGAATCATGTGAGATTAGGTCTCCTGAAGAAAGCATCTGAAAGACCAGAAAGCTACTGGCCTCTGTCTGACGGATTAGTAATACCACTGATACAGGGATCAGAAGATCACCTTCATTTTAATCAATCGCACACGGGACAAACCCTTCCGAGTTGGTAGCCACGTGAAGTACCTTGCTCTCTCCGTCGTTTGTAGCGAAACAAAATGAACAAGAGGGAAAAACCTGTCCATGCAGGAGCGAAGGATGGCGGAGGCGCACGGGCGTGCTTTACTCCGAAAACGCTGCGTCGACTCGACGCAACGAAGGAGTGACTGATGCCTGAGGCTACAGCACACTACTGACATAGAGGATATACATGCACCTCTTAGGGAAGACAGTCGCTCACAAACGTGAATGTATAGACTACCATCCCTATGAAAGTGGCCGTCGCTTCTCCTTATAAGAGATAGTGAAAACCTAGCGAAGAGATCGCTAGAAGATGGGTGAGAGTGAGACGGAGAAAATAGCGCCCACACACACATACGCCTTCAGCCAAAGATAGTGACGGTGAAACCCCAACCTAGCTTGACCCCTTTCATCCCCTTGGCTTGTGAAACTTTATAGACGCTGCTGCAGAACGCTCTGCATTGCCTCGGGCTGAGCTTGCAGGGGAACACTCTAAGTCTCGCACGAGTGAGACAGATTGTGGAGGCTAACGGCGCTATGCCATGCTTGGATGTAGGATGTACTTGGCTAGACCTGGTGCGGAGACACTAGCCTGTGCAACACAATGCGTCCTGGTATGCCAGTTGCCGAGGTACACAACGGACCTGCGTGGACTTAGAAGCTGCTGTGCCTACGTCATGTATGGCGGCAAAACTCGTTTCTTGTTCCTTCTTCTTTGTCAGGCCTTCCCGTTGCCTTGAGACGGCTGGGCGACGTCAGTTTATCTCCGGCAGCTTCTTTCGCGTACACGAAAGCACCCATGGGCAGAAAGCATTAACACGAGAGAAACAGAGTGTTGCTGGCAGCGGTGGGGTGTCAAGAAACTTTGCTTCAATATTTGTGTCAACTCCAATTGTTCATCTGAATAGAGTAACATAAACTAGCTAGCGGTAGTACCAGGTTGTACGACTTATTTTCAACTAGCCCGTTTCGTTATGTCGGCTTCTCTTTTTTCTTTTCAGTCATTGCAGCATTGAGATGCCGCGTTACAAATGAACCGACAGGTCTTCCGTAATCGAGGAAATTTCTCTGCTACCTTCTTTCTATAGAAGACAGTGAAATTGCGCTATTCTTCCGCGGATTAGGGACTAGATACCGCATCCAAACGTGTTGCAAATTTTCCATTCTGCAAACGTACTAACGTTTTCTCGATAAAGACACGAGTGGGCGTTGGCAACGTTTTCAGGTCGAAAATTCTTGGCCTTGCTTTACCTATTCTCTAGACAGCGACCTAGGCTAAAATGATAACCTTGTACTTCAAGAAATACAACTACAACGAAGCTCTGGATATGTACCTATCGGAACTCTCGCTTGATTAGACTTCATATAATAGTAGTACGAATTCGCGTTGTACAATGGCAAACGAATATTTTTAAATAACGTAAAAGTATTCTCTAGATACATTGGCTGTATAGAGTCGCACGACAGTTTGTAGCAAATAAACTTTTTTTTTTTTAATAATGCGTCTGCTTTTTTGGAAGAAGTGTAATAATACATGACGTCTCTCATTTACTGAACATCACACTAAAAACCTTATCACTGGCCTGGAAATTCGCAATGGGTCTTTCTTTTGTATCGTGAGCAAGGTACAACCATTTCTGCGGTTGATTTTCTTATCGATAATAACTGCGATAAGGTCTGTATTGTTTTTTTTCACTACTCTTTTCTGAACGGTACTGGAAGCTACTTCTGCTTTTTGTGCAAACGCATACGCATTTGATAGTATGTTGATTTAAATAAACCCAAGAGATTTAGCATGCCGTTGGCGTTTCTTTCAGGGCAAAAATATTGATTTTTGGTCAAACGACGTACGGGTTTTCTTCCATATTGAGTTTCTAGTTTTGCTTTAAAAAGAATTAGCTTTTTTAGTAACAAAAATAGCGGATCAGCTGATGTACGAAATTGGAACACCCTGTAGACACCTACCGACAACGGCTCGCTTTACTGTTAAACAAGCTTACTCTGAAGCTGGTTGGAACATTCCAACTGATTCGAAACGCGAAATATTACCTTTCCACTTCTTCCAGGATTGATGCTCGTCAGCAGCCTGCTTTAACATATACATAACCTCAAGATATATAAGAGGTTCGCCCGGTTTTTGGGAATTATTTTTATCTAGGGCAATGATAGCATGTCAGTGCATATGGTGTCGACCAGACTTGGAGCGCATCGAATGGGTTTCAACAGGGCCAACCCAGGATTAAGCGGTCGCGAAATTTAGCTTTGAAGGGCTGAACGGATACTGGAAAGAAGGACCCACGAACGAAACTCTTCTATCTTTGCATGACCGTAAGAACCAACTAAGGGCTTATATATATATATATATATATATATATATATAATAGAGGCTGCGCACATTTATGGAACATAAAAGAATGCGAAAGAAAGAGGGACAATGAAGATAAGGCAGACGACGCGCAACGACAATATGTAACAATAATAACAGTCGCAACAACAGCGCTAGGATAGGAAGGCAGGGCATATTGACGTTGAAGTAGCAGCGGCGGAACGGTGAATTGTATGCTAGCTGAATGCACATTGAGCGCAAATCGTGTGGAAACAAACCGAATTTGTTGCCTGCATTTGCTTTTGTGTACAGCTTCGTCTAAGGCTCAGCCCGAGCCTAAGTTTGGCCGTGCTTCTAAGTTTGTTGGATCGTAGACAGCTCCGCGACAGAATCGCCAAAGGAATAAGCGCATCTAAAAGCTTTGCTTTGCTTTGCTTTGCCATGCTGCCTACCCGCTTCCCGTTCTACAATCTCCGTGAACAATCCTTCACCTCCGCTACTCCTTTCTGCTTTTCTTCTTTGCATATATGTACACACAAAATAGATAGATTGCAGATATGGAGCCAATGGGGTAACCAACTCCCACCTTATTGTTGTTAGACCTCGTGGGTTCTGTCAATGATCCAGAGGCACGAGGAGGATGGGAAAAAAAACTCGGTAAAGTAGTGTCGGTGATATAGACGCGTGTACGCTGCTGGGCATAGGGTGGCTGCAAGCAGGTTAAGTTCATATACAACCAAATACCCTGAGCAGACATAGAAAATATTGACATGCAACATACAAAGTCTTCCCTGTAAAGATGCTTTTTGGACGTCTATGGAATGGACGCGACCCTGAGTGGAATTTACGTTTGTCGTACATTTACTGCCGCACTGCATACTGTCTGCTGATTTTGTGAAAGGCGGCAACAAATTACGAACAGTGCATTATAGTTATTATTAATATTATTATAGTATTATCGCCACGTCCGGCCAATAAAAATCGTCTAGTCCGGCTAAACCACTTAAACTAAAAATGTTTATCGACTAAGCCCAAGATTGGCGCAAAGATAATGATTAACTTGGTCGTATCAAGTACTATTATCATTTATGGGTATAACAATATAAAAATCTCGTTATTTTTTATGCTATCGATACGAGTTTTTTTTTAAGAACGTGGGTGAACTCTAGACCATAAAATCTGTGTTCGTCTAGTGTTTCCGCAACGATCAAGGTTATACTTCAACCCAAATAGGATCGGTAAACATTGTCGAGAGTTGGCAGCTCGCGTGATGGGAAATATTTTTCCCAACAATCATTTCTAGTCCCAGTAGGAGGTCAGACCCCTGACCTTTGGTTGGTCTATGGAAATGTGCCTCTTGAGTAGCTCAGTTGTTCTACGACACCGACTTTATTTAATGCTTACATGCAGCTTAACTTGTCACCACTGGCCAGACTTTCCTTCTAAACGAAGAATAAACAGCTGATGTTTAAACTCGCATCGTGTCAATTGTAGACATCGACAGTCGAAGGTTTTCAGGTACCGCCATTTCTTTACTATCTATGTTACTGTTATCTTATTAATTAGATGTTGTTTGACGTTTTAGCGGCCCCATTGCTGCAGGCATATAATTACTTGGTTAAGATCTTGGCGCGCCGTACAGTGGCTTTAAAGGCTTTTAAAAAAGGTTTAGGGTAGTGTGTCTGAACACCTAAAGGGTTACAAGCAGCTAAAATCTTTAGGTGTTCTTTAACGGATTTTTTTTTTTAGTTAAATCGCCATTGCACACTAAATATTAAAGTGCGTGGTAATAAAGAAACCTACGGGAAGCGTTTTATCTTTTCGCCATTTTTGTTTTGTCAACAATAATCCCAACTATTATATGGCTCTTTCTTCTAAGCACTTAGAAATATAGCAATAATTATTTTAATTCCAATTTACGAATTGGAGTAGCTAATCGAATCAGCTAAAATTATATTTGGGAAGATAATCGAAACACGATACGCTGTCATAGATGATTTTTATGACCGTTAAATTTCAAGAACAGATCTAAGAAAAAGTCGTTTTTCGTAACTTCATGTAACATTTCGTGGACCTCATAAGTGCGAAATTACCAGGTAGGCAACTCAGGATTTCTAATAATAAACAATACACAACCAAAATATGGAACACCTGGACCTCATAGAAAGCTGTGAGATTAATAGAGCATTATCCAATTCTGTGTTATAAAAAAATAAGAGCAACTTTCAACAGCAGATTACTTCTTATATCCGTTTAGTGGACATTAGTAAAACGGTGAAACTATTAATTAAAAGCAAGCAAAAGGAGTCAAGAGTAATTTTTAACCATATCAATTTTCTCAGTGCCAGAAGATAAGGCACATCAAAGAATAGCCGGTCGATAGACGCAACAGGATGACGTTAGAGGCAGGATTAATGTGGTAGGTGCTCGTATATTTGGGGAAAATCGACTCGGCAATAGGAAGCACCAGCTCATAGTCACTCATCTATTTCGTAATGCTAATGGCTAGTTAGCCTTGGTCAACAAACCCATGTCTGCGGTCTACGGCCCGATGTTCCCATCTGCCTTTATTGCTACCACTACAGCTTCTGATTCGCGCACACAGGAACGGCGACAACGGCGGCCAGCTAAGAGAGGCAGGATAACGTTGACTTGACGGAATTGACCAAGATGGATTGAGGCGCTGTGCAAATGTACATACACAAGCTCAAGAGAGAAGCAGCGGAGGTGGAAAAGGTGGCCCGACAGCAGAGCGGTAGTTCCCTTTGTTGGACACCTCGACATAACAGGTGTACAAGCAGGTACACAAGAACGGTCCTTTCTAAGCGCCATAGCAGTAATTTCCAGCCAGTTAGCATGTCGTTTCCCCAGAGACTATGAGATCCTAGCGGATGGTTACAAGCTCTGGGCTTAAGTCGTCGATACAACAGATACTTGTTCAGCCATGCACTACACGCGAGACCACTATTTTGTAACAGCTAGGGTACGGTTCAAGTGAACATGCTTAGGGTGTCTGGCGACTATAATCTACATCAACCGCAGTATCCGCGTTGTCTATGACAGTCATATATATACGCAATACAATGTATTCATTGCTGACTGCAGGAAAAAAGGAAATCTAGCTCAAAAAGTCCATTGACCGCTGCTTCTTCCGTTGGCTAACGAGTAGGATGTTCTTGTTGCTGGTTGTCTGGATAGATTATAGAAGCTGTCCTAACCATGGGGACTTCGTGTGCTATAATAGGACGCCTCCGACTTCTCACTAATGGCCTCCAATTTGGTGGGGTGAGGCTTGAGCAGGGTCACACGGATGCATCCTGGAACATCGGGATTTATCTGGCAGCAGGAGTAGCGGTCGAGTAATCTGCGCACCGAATGCAAAGGCGCAGCTTTTAGAATGCCGTAGACGCCATACAGCGATAGCTCGACGCTTTGAACGATGTGTCATGATCGTTATTGGTTCTTGTACAGTCTTCAATCCCCAAAAACCGAAGATGTACCTCATCGTTCCTCGATGTGGCTTATGCGAACGCACGGCAACATCGGGGATATTTTATAAACCAAATCCTAGATAGAGTCCCGCTGAGAGTTAGTATATAGTGCAGGGAGGAAAGAAAGAACATCTTTAGCTCTCATCTAGGAAGATCTATCCCGAACATTTACGAGCAAGACAGCAGGAAGAAACGAGCGCGTTCGAAGCTTAAGGTGCATTTGACATAGGGACTTCGTTGGATCGCAACTTGTTCGCATTTGTAATTGCTCTCCGATTCTGACATAGAAATCCCTATACCGCCTTCGTTGTGCTTAGGCGCGTTGTCTTGCCCCCTTCTGATAGTAACTGGCGGGAAGCTATCTGTATGTGACAGCTTTGTTCCACAATCGTTGTCAGCCATAAAGATAAACGAGGTTTCAAAATTATTTCGGGGTACGATGCAGCTGGAGAGTAACTACAATATCTTTTGAATAAAGTCTAAGAAAAGCTGCGGTCTATTATAACAAAATAGAGTAAATACATTAAAATAGAGTTGATACGATTCAGAAACAATAGGTATAGACACCAAAAGTGATTGAAATACGTTTAAGTTCTGGCCTGTTTTCACATAAGCATATTCATATACGCGCTTGCATGACGCTGCCGCAATCTGACGATAGCTCAAGGACATATTATTTTATTACTCTTAAAGGGGCATAATATGGTTTCGGATGTAGAATTATTTTAAAGTCCAGTGACAAACTAAAATATATAAGACCAAATAAAGGGTACTCGTGCTTGGTCGTACAAAAATCTAGCATGCTGATTAAGGCGATTGGCGGTCACAGCCAATTATCCAGCATAAGTCCAGTCAAAGTATCCAGCATAGATACGTCAAGTATCTATGCTGGATACTTTGACAAATTATATTACAGGTGTTTATACGTGTTAGTTAGTACCGACGTTACTATTGAAAAGGGTTTTTTAAGAATTGCACGGTTTGTATAACTGTTTAATATAACAGAAGGACATACATCACTTGCATACCCGCCCCATAGTAGATGTATGTATTATGTTACATAGTCACGTTTCTTTCTTAATAACAAATGTTTGTACCTTGGAGCACATGTTTTTGCTCGAAGCATCTAAGTAGTTTTCTTTAATGTATTTCTTAATAAGTTTCGGACGTCTTTTTTTTTTCGTTCAACCATATTTGATGCTTCAAAGTTAGTGAAGGATTTTGATAAAACTCTTCTATTAGGTTGATCGATCGGCGCTTGCGAAGAGGCTAAAGCTTCTGCTGACACTCTGACTGCATTAGGTAGCAATAGTAGCTGTTACTGGCTATTAGACGATGCCATAGCTATCATTGGTAAAGCCGTCCATGATGAGTCAAGCTCTTAACAAGCGTTGCGTTGTTGACGGAACAGCTCGGCTGCTGTAGAACCCCTGATCGCGTTTCTGTCAATAGGAGCGGCGTGTCAACGGCTAACTCTTGGCAGGCGGAGCATCACCGACGGGGATAAATCACCACGCGGCAGAAACGGTACCATAAAGGTACAGGCTTAGCTATTCCATCAAACCAACGAACCAACATGGCGAGCAGCGGAGGGACAAATCACCAGGAATCCAAGACGAGCGAAAGAGAGGAACACCCAGACCAAGACACGTAAACGAACACGGACAACAATTAGCTTTTTTTTTCGCCTCTCCTACGTCCATTGCCATGACTGTTATCTTGATGTTGTTATCATTAGGCGCATCCGAAATGGGCCGGAGGGCTGGTTCCTTCCTCTCCGTCCTAAGCTTTCTTTTCCTTCTGTTAGCTCTATCAGAATTGCCTGTTTGTTCACTTGCGTAGTAGGGCTCCTCTTTTTTCCCGTTCCCGCCAACGAAGCCGCTGGCAACGGCCAATGGCCGTTCTGCCATTCCTCTTAACCATCAGTCTGCTTTGAGCCAATGGAGGGAGGAAAGCTGCGTGGCTGAACGAAGATAACGCAGAAGGTGAGATGCAGACGCCGGAACTACTGCCTGCTCCATAGCGTTCGCGGAGTGCATTGGTCTGTATGATAGGGTGGCCCTTGAAAGGGCAAGAGGATGGAATAAGGTGGAACCAGACGCGATGACGATAGTAATTGGCAGCGTGAAAGAAGTGGAAGGGATCTTCCTAGACGAAACGGATAGCTATTCGATGGAGATAGGCAACCCGAGATCTGCGGTGATCTGATTTGCAGCTAAGTTGTCACATTCGGTTGAAAAAAACAAGAAGAAAGGACAGAGACCTAGATTAAGATTAGCTGTTACTTGAGACCCACTGAAACAGTAACAGAACAGGAAAAAACGAGCGCTGGTCTTTATTCGCCAAAACAAACGTCGAATATAGTACATTAATCGTATAGAATAAAACATAAATTGTACTGTGCCAGGGGCATTAGCCCTGGTGCTCTCTAAAATAGGAACATAATTGCCATCTATATAATATTTAGGTTTAGTCACCGGCCTGTCTACCAGAAATATACCACAGAAATGCTAAAGATTACGATGTTAATGTTCAAAAGTCTGGTTTTTTTTTTGTGAAAATACAATAAGAGCCGTGGATACATGGCGTCTACACGTACCTATCAGCTACATTAATCTGCGGTATTTTTATAAATATAACAGTAGCGTATTCCGAACGTCTACCAGATAAAAGATGTTGAATAATTGTTTAATTACGCGGCATTAGCAGATGTACGAAACGCGAAGTTACTGGTACGATCGTTTTGAATACGAAAATTGAGGGTTTGAAGATCACAGAGGTCTAAATCTGAGAACCTCAAACAGGAGAAGTATTTGCTTCGTTCTTAGAAGCTTTCGAGTAGCGGAAAGCATGGCAAAGCGCTCTATGTCGGATCAATATGAGACTCCTTGCCATTACAAAATTGTAGGAAAAACATTGACGTTCAGAAACGAAGAATGAGTTCTCCACAGACTGGATCCAAAATAGATGGGAGCACGTGTAGCATATTCTGAAGACGATTTATGCAACCATTCCCAACTAAAAGCCCATCTGCAGCACACAGCCTCCTTTACAAGGCATACTTCGGCCAGTGCAGTCTACTAGAGAAGGATCAGTCCAGAGAACAGCGACAAATAAAATAGAAATCCCATACATACTTTAGATTTATGCCTGTGAGGTTTTGATTGCTTCCTTGCCTTAAAAGAAGCGCAGCTTATCCTGTCGTCGATTCTCTCAAACTAGTCATCGACATTAGAGTTAAGTATGACGATGCGAGCCACAGAAGAATGCAGCTGTTAGGAAGCGAAGTAGGTAAACAACAAATGGTTGCTAGTGACTTCGTTTCCTCATAAGACGGCAGACTGAAGCGACTTATTTAACAATTAATATAATACAATTGGATTCAGTTTTCCATGACTCCGTACGGAAATCCGTAACAGATTTGTATGTAATATTATATATATATATATATATATATATATATATATATAAAATAAGATGTAATAGATGAGACGCTCCGGTAATTCGTCTCAAGAGAAAAAAAAACTGTTGCACAAATAATAAAACCAATGCTTTGCTACTTTGTAAAACATTTGTTTCAGTTGGTTCTGCCGTTCTACTAGAAACTCTAGCTCCCAGTGATTTTGTCGTAGGCGGTCGGCGTGCATGTGTTAGTATGTTTATGTGAACACCTGTTTACCTATTATTCTTATTTATAAATGGGTTTGTTCCGTTGACCTGATCGTAAGCGAGATATATATTCAGAATCTGCTATCTTTGAACCCACTCAAAATGTATTTATAAATAATAGCACAGACCTCGTAGTCAGCCAGATATTTACACAAGTACATTTCGCTATGGGTGAAATCTATTGTGCGATTTGTGGACAATTCAGTATAACCTTGCGATCAGAAACCTACAATCGATGGCTGCCTACTAGACAAATCAGGCCTCTGGGTAAGCCATGCGTTTAGTTTAGCAGCTAATATAATTTAGGCCTTGGTTAGGAAATTAATACGATCAACGGCCAACGATAACGGCTACACTGCTTAGGTTTGCACTGCAATCCATCAAAACCAACAAAGGTTCGCACATGGAATGTCGAACATCAGAAGTTTTATATGGATCAGATTCGCGTAGTGTCCCTTGTTTTCAATGCCTCTAGATAAACATTGAACAAGGACGATCTTTTTAATCCGAATTTGGGGGCATGCTGTTTTCGTGTCAGTCAGAGATTCTAGCTGCTTAGAAATGAATGAATATATAGATATATATATTCGTTTGTCTCTTTCATATATGTTGACCCTTTTGACTAAAACAGCGACGACATAATTCAGCCTTTTGATTAGCAAATATTGATTTGTCACGGGCATATCTGATCAACGACAGCATTAGTGAACAGAAAAGGACAAACTATATTGATCGGTCATAGATTATAATGGTTGTGTGACTACATTATCTGACGTGAAATTCGCAGGAGCCCGCCAAATACGAAAAGGATATTAGAATTGGACAAAATCGAGGATAGCAGAGCGTCGTAGTGCCATGACGAAGAAGGATAAAATCGAATCGGACTGGGTTGTTGTAGCTGAATAAGAAAACCAATGAGAGAGCTTTACCCGCCTCGGCAGGAGGGACGACAAACTTAGTAATTTAAATTAAACAAACCTCTGTTCCTTCGGTTAAGCCGGTGTTGGTATTTAGCTATGCACCCCCCCCCCCCCCCGCAACACAAGCACCCACCATGTTCAACGGCTTCGACGGAGACGTCCGTAAGTGCTACAGTCGCAAACCGTCAGATTCAAAAGACAGGAAGCAAATGACATGAGGCAATGACTAAATACAACAATGAGGAGCATCTCTTCAGCGGGCAGAAAACTATGCATCGAATGAAACACCATGCTCTATCGCATTTCCCATATTAACGCTAGTACAATGGCAAACTTTTTTTTTGACTTGAGTCACTCATAAGCTGTCATGCTCAAACTATGCCCCTATGTGGAGCACGTAATTGCGCTCCAGTTCTGCGGTCAGCAATTTGACTATAAATCGAGGTTTTCTGTCCATTTTCTTAGGCAATGCATACAACGTAAATACGTATACTATTTGTGCAGGTTAGTGAAGCCATAACAAAAAAACCATAAAATATACAGAAGTAGTTTTAGGCAAATTTTTAGTGATATTTATTTAGGTGAATGTGCTATCTTAAACTAATTTTTTTTTTCAATACCTTGTTAAATATTAGGTTGAATTCGAAGTAATTAAATTATTTGAGACAAGCTTGGCAAGCTAATTAAGTTGACAAACAGGCAAGACCACACTAACTAATATAATTCTGGTTGATGAGCGACCACCCCCAAACGTAAATATAACTCCAACTTACAATGAAACATAGGCGAACGCATAGTAAGTTGTACGGCCAAAGCGCGTTCAATAAACAAACGGAGGCATAATGGAATTAATACATGCGTATCTAAGGCCTTGAGCGAAAAAACAAGTCCGTATTGGTGAAGGTTGCAAGAAACTGAACGACATAAAAGGAGCACAACAATAATCAGCTACCGGCGTGGCAAATCAGACTTGTGATCAATTTTTTGGAAGCTTGTTGCAAGTATGTTGTGTTCTCGTAGTTTGCTGGTTCTCATATGGCTGAACGACATTGCCATGGAAATGATACGCTGAGAGCTTTACAGACATTTTTTATACGTCTTGCGAATTCACGTCTTCTTGCGAATCTTTTTTGCGTGGAGCTATATTATGCTTGAACGCAAGCGGTATTGTTTGGCGATACGTCAACGTTTCGTCTCGCTTTCTAGCGCGCGGTGCTTTTCCTTCGGGGAGCAAGTATTCTATGGATGTAGCTTCCAACCCGGGGCTCTACTGTCCAGCCAACTCCACTTCATTTTTTTATTCCTGAGTTGTCCCCACCTTTCCACTTTCCTTTTATGTACAAGAGCTCTTGTGGACTAAAAAAGCCCGTTTGCTATATCTTTTCTTCAAGGTTCCCTTTATCGCTGTGTAGATCCCACTGGCTGCCGTCCGACATTGACGCGTGCGAGGCTAAAACGAGAACCTCGACAGAGTATGCCTGCCTCAGTGACGGCAGCGACGATAGCCTGAAAGGGCGCACCAGTAGGCGACGCAGCGGTGTCGGTAAGATGATAACGCTTTCTTGGAATGAGATCTCGCCGCTCGTCGGCGGTGATGGTGCAGACGAGCGGCGAGACCCGAGTTATCCGACAGAAGACCAAAAACCACACACCCGGCTCAAACCCAAGGCGGCCCCGGGGATACAAGGCGGTAGGGACAGCATCGTGGAGAACCCTCTGTCTACACCCAACGAACGTAGTCTAACGTCTTGGAGAGAAGTGTCCCAGAGACAGGAATGGAGAAGGACGCGATCTTCACTGGGAGGCCTGCGAGAATGGCGTGAAGGAGAGCGGCGCCTATACAGGAGGAAACAATTCCGCACGAGCGTGCGCTTTTCCCGTCGGCGTACATCTGCCAGTATTTGGCCGTTTCCCTATATGTGCATAGTGTGATACGGCTTATTTCTTGTTCTTAACTGTCCTCCTTGCCGTTTGCAGTGGCAATTGATACAAGCATTTTCTCGCTATTTTTCGAAGAAACCATTCGATTGTGTGTGGTAAAACATCAGATGACTGAAGCAGCGGCAAGAATCTTTAATATGCTGAAATTGCACTGTCCCACCTGCAAAGCTAGTAAAATCATGTGTTGCGTATTATTGACACGTCGGACTCATGTAGTACAGGTAGGCTTAGATTCTTAATCTTTCTGACTTCGGACTTTCGGTGGACTTTTTTTTTATCATCTACGGCCATTCCTCATAATTTATTTGCCTTAGTATTAACGTTTTTTTGTATTGATGTGTATTACCATGTATTTGTTTGTTTCTGAACTATAGTTTCAAGCTTGGATAGTGCAGCTGCCAAACGTTTGGCTCGAAAATTTAACGCACGAAAGAACTGTCACCGAAGTAAGCCGAAGTAAACCACCATTGTGAATATCGGATCGATTTTATAATTACTGGCGTTGCTACCAAAGTGTATTACAAATAGTTGCGGCAGTATATTCAATATTCTTCTCGTTCAGCTAGCTGAATTGATATGAACTTGGAAAAACGCAAAAAAAAAAATAAAACAATGGCCATAAGCAAAAATCATGATTTCTTATACTAACCAGGTTCCTTAATCGCCACGTTTCTGACACGCTAGATAATGAACGCAATTAACCTAGCGCGCGTCAAATTCGCTGGGCCGCTGTAAATTTGGCACTTATTTTTCGAAAGCCAACTTAACGATCGCCTTCCATTATTGCAGGTCGTGTAACGCGCTCCGGACAAGCACGTGTTGCGCGCGTGCACGGTCAGGCAGAAAGGACCGTGCGGGTTTTTCACCTTTCGGGCTCGTATGTTTCTATGTCAGCTTTAGTTCGCATCTCTGCCTAGCAAAAGATGAGCTTTTCTACCTAGCTAGGAGGCGAGCAGAGGGTTGGGCAAAGAGGGGCAAAATATGCAGTGAAGTTGATGGAAACGAATCCACGGTAAGGCAACTTGGACCGTATTGAGAAGAGACGAAATGCTCGTGAGACGGGAACAAGGAATGGGTGATATCTAATCGCTCGCCGCATCACTCTAGACCACCCTGTGTGTCTAACGCCACTTGCGATCTCCCTTGGCAACGTGCCTCCTCTCGAGGAACCTCACAATGCTTCTTTGACTTTTTCCTTGTCCTCCTTTTCTTCTCCTACGGCCGCTCTCCCGTCTCTCCATAACTGTTCCACAACTTCAAGTCTAAGAAGGCAAGACAAACTGAGAGGAAGCTGAGAAAGAGCCATAGAGTAAGAGTACATGATGTTGTCGGTGTATCGCTCGTTCGTGCCCGTCAACGTTGGTTGATTGAGGTGGAGCCCGATTGCCCGATAATAATGAGTGACAGTTAGTCTTTCATAGGAAGTCCTGGCCCAGTAGGGTGCATGTACGGCACACATCGTATCTTTAGGTGCATGAGGCATATGCATCTATTTAAGCGCTATGAGTGGTTGGCGTATTTATATACGATGATCATCGTTTGAGGCTACTGTTGATACTGCTGCCGCCGCCGCCGCCGATGATGATATAGAGTGGCTAGCCAACACTATAGTCGTTCGTAGTTTTCTGTAGTCGCTATAGTAGACGAGCGATTGTGTCCGCGCCAAGGGGAAGGCAGGATATCTGGTGCGTATACGATAAATTTTGATGGTAGGATGCTCCTTCTTCCCCCTGGAGAAAGAGCATTTTATCTTCGTCACCGTTACTGTGCGGACCGGCAGCATGCTTCTCGTCCATTTGACTGGGCGGGAAACGTACCGACGACCAACTAAACAGGGAAGCAGATAGACAGGTCACGACTGCGACGCAATGAAGACTCACTCAGTGAAAATCAGAGGCCGCCAATGGTGTAGCACACATGCGAATCAGGACCGCTTATAGTACGACCAACTGGCAAAGAAGACAATAGACAACGCTGAGCAGTCACAACGACGAGGTGCTGGTGCCATGATAGCTGCGGCTGTTTCTACTGTAAACTTTAGCCCTTGTCGCCGCACGAAATCCATCCCGTACAAAGCGTGATTAACATCAATAACAACCTGCATATAGAAGCAACCCACTACGAGTCAAATCATATTAGGTGAGTTTGCCGTTTCTAACCAAGCGATGCCCCTCCCTCTCTAGCAGCGTTCCTCCTGCTCAAGATGTCTCCTGACTTCTGACATAATAATCGCGGGAAACATAGCGAGGCGTAGTCGACTAGTATAGATGTGCACAGCAGCTCATTCTTTCACTTATACACATACACTCATGGCATGTACATATCTATAATGGCATTCTTATCATATTGACGCCTACGCATTGTTACTACACATAGAATGTTTGGTCGCATTTTTAAAATCTAGAAATGTATTTATTGCGTTGTCGATCTGTCAAATCGTCGAAAATGTATTGACGGTTTTCCTAGTTAGATGACGTTGACCGGCGTCAATGTCGTTTCAAAGCTGAGGTTTGACAGCGGTAGATTGTTAGGCTGTTTCTATTCAGACTTACTTAGGGTAGATCGCCTCGAAGATCACTGAAGCTCCTGGAAACGTCTGTTATATTCTTCAATGATTTTACGATAAAGACACAAATACTGCCCAGACGAATGCAAAAAATGTGTGCTATTTATTTTACGGGTGCTTTATCGGCAGAAGATGGTTCCGTCGCTTTCATTTTGCGCGAAAGACGCTTCTTGCAGGGGTGAACCAAATTACGAACAGGTTGACAAAATCACTGTACCAGTTGAACAGGACTGTCATCTCAGTAGCCAAAGTATTAAGTATCCACCCCCCAAACAGTCTTCAAGCGCTTGAAGAAAGCTGATTACAAACAAAAGCTCGATTTGTTTGAATTCCGTGCGAAGCGACGCGAAATAACGCGAAGACAGGCAACTAGAGCTATTGATAACGGGTGATGAATAGGCGATTACATATGGCAGTAATGTGCAAATTTACAAAGAAAATGTTTTACATACTGTGGAAAAACCCAGCCCGACGTCAAGCATCATGATACCATGTGTTTGGTGGGACTGGAAACGAATCATGCATGATCAGTTACCGCTACCCCCTAGCAAATGATTAACTCGCAGCCCTACCAACAAGGCAACAACTAGCCACTGACCAGAACAGACAACCGGAAAAACTGTCTGTCACCATGAGAATGCTATCCGATAAAAAATGACCCAGGTGCGAAATTTTAGTGCATCGGCCGTATCGTGCGAATCTCGCACCATCAGACTATCATCACCTGTGTAGGTTTCTGCAGAACCCCTCATTTAGCGTTCATTTAGTTTCAACGAAGAGATCCAAGAATCATCTATAGTCATTTTTCGCCCAGAAACGCTTTGTCGTCACGGGATTATAGTGTAGTAAAGAGCACCAGGAGATTTTTAAACAAAACAATATTTATCTAGTTTAGTGATATTATTTAGCGATATAGAAAATGTTTGCTTCGAATTCGGCCTAAAAATGGTCAATATTCTTGCTGAAATCTAGTATACCTCTACCGATTTGTGTATTTCGTAGTTGTCATCAGAATACGCTTTGTAAGACGAACAAATTGAAACCTTTCCACATTTAGTTAGTCTCTAGACAGGTGTTTATCTTGCTTACTCAGATCCTACAGACTTTACCTGTGATTTTAGGTGTAGATAAATTGGATTTGAAGAGGAGTGAAATATAATATCGCGTAATTGAACACGTTGTTTTTAATAAGGCAGTCTAATCATTGCCCGAAGGTACAACGGCCAGCCTAGAGGTACCTTGCAGTACAAGGTAAATCAAGTGTATTTTATGTTCCGTAAGGGTGCAATTAATTTTGTTAGCAGTGCTTGAAATACGTCGTACACAGGCAGTTATGATCCATGAGCCAACGCGGGATACTTGTAGGCCAGAAGGTTCCTTTAGAGAGAGGTCCTTCCCAGTTCGTGAAAATTTGCTAATCTCCACAGTGGGCGTTGTTTAATTTTCGCCAGTTCGGTTGAATAGTAAAATACACTCATAATAAAGAAGACAAGAACAACAAAAGCTGTTCGAAATGTATTTGAATGCGCCTTTTGTTTGTCTGGAAGCAACGCTGCCTGAAAAATCAATATCTCAATGTTTCCTAAGTAATTGACAGCAAACAATTTGACTACGGACGTGAAGTCGCAAGGACAGAATGATCGCTCTGCAATGAGCTTCGTCGAAACAAATTTTTATCACACAGGATGCCATTGTCATTTGTTTGTTAAGGGAACTATATAAAAAGTTCTGCACTGCAGATACTTGCGTTTATCACTACAGTTAGTAGTAGTAGTATAGTACTAGCTTTGACTATTTTGAGTTTGATATACGATTTTCTTCTTAAAGAAGATAATTCACAGCTACCTATCTACATAGGGTCAAGTTATTAAGCAAAAGGAGCTTGATACAACAGAAGTTTACAGTGAAAACGATAACGACGATGAGAAATAGATGGCTTTTAAGTTTGACCCAAGAAAAAGCTTAAGAACCACTTCAACAGGCGGATAATTTAAATTTCTTCAAAAATATATGGATATATTTGGTTAGTCGACCCGTACGTCGAGACCCTGCGAGACCCCTGTTTGTGGACTAAGCGAGAAAAAATCCTTTCATCGTCTTCTCGGTCGTTTTTCCTTTTATATGATTATTAACGTCTAGTGAAACCTGGAAATTTTATATATATATATCCACTGCGTTCAGCCGAGTAGGTTAGAGTAACACGTACAAAATTTATTAGCACTATACTTCGCGCTGAAGTTGAACAGTTCTGAAGCAGAAAAGTTAAAAAGACAATAGGTTATCCGCGGATCTCTTGCAGGCTACGTAAATATCCGCTTTAACCTAAATGAGAATAGTAACGGTAGGGAGAGGAAAGGGGAACTAAACAGCAGATGATAGTAGTAACTGTAGTGTAAACAAGAAGAACAGATTAAAATATGGGGACTCAGAAAATGTATTACTGCAACTTTGAGGTGCAGCTTTCGTGACAATGTCATTTGAAAACAGTGCGGAATAACAAAATACGAACAAAACTTAGACGTTTTAAAAGCTCTACATGTCCTCAAAGGATTACTCCGCAAAAAACGTTATTTGCCACATTAACTATTGCAGAAATAGCCATCTAGGAGGAGATAAAAGCTAGGAAGGTCGAAAATAAATTTTTTGACGCTGATACGGTAAAGGTAATGGTGTTTTGATGTACAGGTTCAGGGAATTTATTTCCGACCCAGACGAGCACGTCGAACACAAACAATTTCGATCATTATTTTAGATAGTTAAAAATTTTTCTTGCGCCCTAATTCGATGCATAATTGGAACATGTGCGTTATTGCGTCTGAACAAAGTCACCTACGATAAATTGTCTTTTGGCACTATTCGATTGAAATCTATCTTACAGGTCGTCTCTATTAATGTTGAAAACGATTTCTAAATAATACTTATGGTTTATTACCACGCTTATAAGCGAAACCAAACAAAACATTTCGTGTAGAAAAACCAGGTCATATAGGCGCCTTTCATACATGATTATAACTTAAGATATTGTATTCCACGTTACATTGTAGATAAGTTATACGTACTCTGTTCCTTGAATTTTAGGTTGTTCAACCATAAATATATTGTTACCTGATACATTCGGATCACTCTCTGTCGGAATATGTACAGTTAAAGAAGTTGTTAGTGTAACTGTCAAACTTAAATTATAACTCTGTTCTTATTATCTACTTCTGGTTTGCTAGGTAAAGACGGCTTCAGTTTGGCATCGTCATTTACTGTGTTCTCTTAGATTATTATTTATTCAGCTTATTATTAGGTTTTATATTAGTCAAATGATGGGGTAACTGTGCAGGCCCAGATAACTTGGCAGTACGCAGCTGCTTGTGCACAAATACGAGAACGGATCCGTCAGGTTAGCTAGTATCGTTCAGCAACGTACTTCATGAGAAGGGACTACGCAACTGGGAAATCTCCATTCACCTTCCTAAGTGACACGCGCGGTGGAAAAAAGGAAGTGTTTCAAACAATCTAGAAAAATCAAAAGTGGTCTTTCGTTTCTAAGTTGAACAACAATATCATCAAGTACGAGAGAATGCGCGAAAAGGTCAAAGAATAGAAGGGGCACACGATATAGGGAGCAGGCGCAAACGCTTGCATTATTTCTAGCGGCTGCTGCTGTGATTGTTTCTATCTCTGCAGGTCCATCTGTCCGTTCGTTCGTTCGACTAGGCTGAACAGGGTTTACGTTTTGGAGAAACGGTGGCGCGGCACGTATAAACGTGCTGCCATTTTGCCACCGCTTGCCTCGTGCATTATAGTGAAGAAGAAGAAGGAGCGTGCTGCCTGCTGCTGCTGTTGCCGCTGCCGCTGCTGCTGCTGCTGTAAGTACCAGCCAAGACGCCAGCAAGAGCGAGGACGAGGCGATGCAGGAAAGCATTGCATGCTGGGCATGGCAAGTATTTGCGTACCATGTATGCGGGGTTCGATGGTGCGCGGTGCCCTAACTTGCAGCTGTTGCCGTGCGTCAACAGACGCTCTACTACAGAGGATGGACGAGCTCTTTGGGTGCTCTTGAAACGGCAACACCGACGGAAGCTCGCCGGCTTGAGGGTGCATTGTCCTATGTTGAATCGAGCGCACGGTTCGACGGGTAAGCGAACGAACGAACGAGCGAACCAGATACCTAGAGAAGACGAAACGGTAGCCTCTTGAAGCAGATGGCCACGTTGGTGGAGCTGCTAGTGGTAAAGCGCATACATGCACACACAGAGGCTCATACGGGCATAGACAAACTAGAGCACCAGCGGCACAGCAGAAAGTGATGGGAACTGATGGCGCGAGGCCTAAAGGCACACTTTATGGCGTCTTTCCATGGCTGCTGGCAAAGACATCCACATAGTCCCTTCTTCAACTCCTCCACCTCCGTCCTTCCGTCCGTTTCTCCCATGCTTTCGTTTGCCCTCGTCTCAAGCAAGCGCACAGCTAAATTGTAAACAGAGACCGCAATGGATCACGGACGCATCATACGAACTTCCTTTTCCTCGAACGGCAACGACGAACAGAGCAGCGACATCAGAAGCGACACAAGAAGGGGGTTAGAGTAGAACTACGGTCATGACCTGCAGTGTCGTCTTTTTGGACAAAGCCATGACAAAGCCTTGAAAGCTGTCGCGGTACTGACCGTGCAGATGCCGCTTGTGGTGGACTTATTGTGGAACGGAAGGTTGGTCACTCGTTCAATCTGGCAACTCTCGTAGTATCCGAAAGTCATTTCTATAGTTCGAGGGCAGGAGCACAGGGAATGTTACGAGAGTAAAAAAGACATACTGAAGCATAGCACATAACGAGGCGAGCAAGGAAGACTGAATGGATATTTTTATGGATCGCTGTCTCTCCCTTTTTTATACGAGTGGCCGGGCAAAAGCGAACCTTTCACGAAGACAGCTGAGTGATTGTACCTTATGCCGTCTATGGCCGTCAAAGATAGCATTGCTTTGCTTTACTTCACCGTTGTCAGTAGTTTTCGTTAGAAATGAAGAGTCGTTATCAGCATTCATTGCTGAAAATGCATAAGCGCTACACGAGAGTACAACCAAATAGGAATATTGAAAGAATAATATATTAGAAGCATTTCGTTGTCAGGTAGCTTATGTCGGTAACCTGGAACATGCTCGCATCTATAAACTGGATAATTTTATAAAGGATCAACGGGAGTAAACTTTTAGATTGCGACACGGGACATGGCTCGTCTTCGCAGATTATTTATTGTCTATCTACTAAATCAAATAACTCTTTCGTGTTTATATTTATATATAATATATATTGTCAATCCGCTAAGAATTCGACAATTGCTCGTTAAACAAAGTACCGTGACATCGTTGAATAAAAATGTATTTTATGTTTTAGCTTCACGCGCCCTCTTTCCCTTTACGACTCCGCCACTCTATCTAAAACGAAGCGTTGAACTAAAGCTCACACTCAGGCAATCATTCATCTGATAATAGAGATACGTTCGCGTCGAATCATTTTGAAATTTCAAAGAACCGAATCATGTATGCTATTTGCTGTCCTGTTGTGCCATAAACAGTATAGATAACCAACTACCGTTCCAGAGCTGAAATGGGCATTCGTCTGCTCGCGCAGCCCATCAAGTGTGATGTTATTTTAATACAAATAGAGTTCCGATTCCCGAAGACTGGAGAACAGTCGAATTCGGGGTACTTTAAGTTTGTCCGTTCGTCTCTCTCTTTCCGCCGATCTATCACGATTTCCCTCTTTCCATCATGCTGTGCCCCCTCCTCGCCCACTTAGTATCGACGTCGTCTAATAACGCGATGGATTTTCGCAAGCCCGAGGGGAATTGACGGGGCTCGTGCAGCCTGCGATGCTGCATTAAAAGCGGTAGCAATAAGCGGATGGACGGGTCCAACGCATCGCAGCTCCCCAACGGAGTTACTTGATAATGGCAAAACTTGAAATTGGCTTGCTCCGTAGTAGCGGGTCTGCTTGGATAGAACTATATATAGGACTTGGATAGGGTCTGGCCTTGCACTGACTTCGTACGTACACAGGCGCAGCCTGTTTACTAGCACGAACGTCTGGCCGTCATTCCTGCATTGCAAGCAAGCCTGGAACTTGCGTCGTGCGTACGGTGTTGAGTCGTGTGCTCTAGACTCAGATCTGCTGATTTCCTGTATGTCGTAGCGACACGGCAGAAGTCTCGGGCTTGGTAAAGCCAGGCTCAGATGTGTTGGCTTCGTCATTCTTCTACCTTTTCCAGAGGAGTTGCAAAAGAAACGGGCAAGTGAGGGTGAACGAGTGAGAATCAGAGAAAAACCAGATGACTTTCATCTATCTAGTGGATGTCGGCCCAGCAGAAGTTGTACGCCTCTTTGGAAGACTGCCACCAAGACAAGAACGTAGCATCCGTCGCGGGCGAGTTGTGGGAGGGGGGTCTACCCAGTTCACTTTGCTTGCTATACTTTCGAGTAAAGTTGGGGATAAAAGAAGGAGAGGTAGCCCGCACCATATCCCTCTCAGGAAAGGTATCACGGATATGGAAAACTCGACAGGAGATTGTGGGTAACAGTATGGTGGGGTCCTACTAGGAGAGATGCCCCAAGGAGCCTCAAAAAGGTACGTGGCGAATTCAGAGTTGATTGCCTAATGAGCGAAATCGGCGCAAGTGTCACTATTGCTACTACTATAGCAATATTCAATTCATGTTCCAAGGACCTAAGAACACTCAGCTGTTTAGCAAATCATTATTTGTCAAACTCCGCTAATTAAACATAATGTTTTTATTTTTTAATTCGTGTATTTATAGACATGATGTTCAAAAAGTTATGTGCAAACGTATGTTAAGCTTACGGTTGGAGAAATCATTGTTATGAACAGACAGAAGTGCTTGCTTCAACTACTTATTTCTTCTAAAGTGGATCTAGAAGCTTTTTCCAAGGTGGAATCCAAGAGTCGTTAAAAAAAGCTTCAATGAACGTTTTTTTTGGATTTTTATATCATTCATTAACAAAAATAACATGGTAATATAGAATTGTTTTTTTGTTAAAGGGCTGTAGTTTCACTGTTATCTCGTTAACATCTAAAAACAGCTTGTAGTATCTAAAACCATAATATATTCCTAGCGCTTAGCAGCAGTGAGAGAGTTTTTCATTACATTACATGAATATAGTCAAACGGTATGCTAAATCATGTGGCAAATTGGAAGTATATATATTTGCAGATTTATTAGGGTGCTTTTGTATATGTGTGGCTTTTTTTTAATAAACAGTCTTTCGGCAAGACAGGGTTTTCCAGCCATTTTGAATGTATGTATCGCTTAGCAAGGTAATATCGTAGCTAACTACCTTGTGTCACTGCTATCATAGATCCATGATGTTACAGAATATATATATATATATATATATATATATATATATATATATATACACACATAACAAGGTTTAGCGACGCAAACGACAACAAAAAATGCCTCATCAAAAGTTTCTATTATTAATTATTCGCCCATCAAAGCAGCGACGCACAGTCGGTGGCATTGGAGTGGTTCTACGCCTGCAAGCTGCTTACAGAGTTCATTCAAAGTCTCCTAAAACCCTATGACCAACTATATTTAAAAAAAAAACACTCCAGCTAAACACCCTTATGATTTCGTTAGCTGTTCTTCGTTGCGCAGGTGCCAAGCGAAGCAGCCTTCCTTTAAGCTACAGGCGGAACTGGTATTCGCTTTGTACACCACGTCTAATCATTTTTACGTATCTGACGTTCTCTTAGCTTTAATATTTCTCTATCTTTCTAACTTTCGGCCTCTTTCGTCGACTGCATCAGCGTCCGTCCTTTGGTCCTATCGTCTCGCCAGTGATCAGGTCTCAGCAAGGAATTCTGGCCATTGGCCTTAAGCTTGCTGATAAGGCTAATCTCTAATAATATATTATATGGTGCTAGTTAGCCAAAGAAAGTTTTCTTACTGCGTCGAGCTTGTCGTAGCGCAAAATGCTTGCATTCAACGACGGTGCACTGCTGCCTAGCTTCCAAAGCTATAGCTACTGATGTTGAGACTGAAGCGAGCGCTACTCGGTAACAGCGGTAGTAGTACTCAGGGGCTTGTGGCAGTGCACGTTCAGGAGCGGCAACCTCCGAACCGATGCAGAGGCCAGAAGAAGGGGCAGAAGAGAAAACTGTTTTATGTGGTTGGTAATGAAACCAGCTTAGGAAGGACTTTCTTTTGTAGTACAGCTCTACATACTCGTGTCCTCTTCTGCCCTGCCTCTGGTCCTACTCCTGCCGCCGTCGGCACTGTGAGGGAGGGAAAGGGGTAGCACAGACAGTCATCGGATACAACAACGAATGACAACGCACACGGCCTTGAATCAGCTATTCGACTCAATGAACATGAAATGAACAGCGAAAAAAAAAAAAAGACATTAGAACCAGTCTATGTTAACGTATAGTGCAATCCTGTTACATTGTGTGTAGGCTTAATGTAATATACTTAGCAACCACTGCGAGCACTGAGTGATGAAAAATATTACAGCTAAAGTTAAGGGATACAGATAAAGAGTTTTCAATAATTATAATAAGAAATTCCATATAAAGCTAAAGTTCTTCATAACCCAACTGTCGCATAAGGTAACACTGACAGTGTCTCCCTTATTATTACAATTAACGACCAGAACGATTATAAAGTGTTGTTTTCTACATAACCTTACGCAGATAGTGGTTTCTTCACTTATTATTATTATGATGGTGCAATAATTTGTGTTTTACTTCTAAGAAAAAATTGTCATTTGAAAACGACGACACTTAGAGTCATATATTTACAGAGAGTTGGGGGAGGATTGAGCTATGAACGTTATCGTTGAAATCAAGTGGTTTTCTAGATATTTGTTACGAACTCTTGTTGTATGTTGTAAATGTGTCTCCTTCGATTGGTTAAACATGGTTTGAAGATGCCTATTGTTGTTCGCCCATATAATCCTACTAGCTTTGGTTAGATTAGATAGATGACAAATTATCTCACAAACAAATTTGAAAATAGATCGTTTTTCTTTTTCCACGGCTGGAAAAAATAATGCTTCATAGCGGTAGCAAATTACACGCACAGGTTAAAAATTGCAGTTTATGTTAACATGGAGCTTTGCTGCGCAGAGGGCTTAAGTATTGGCACATAGATATAGTTGAACATCCTTTCGATTTCTCGCTAAAGTTGACATCGATGCCATCCATCATCGATATATGTCGAAATGTAATGCCACATCTAGTAATTAATGCAACAAATTTTCCACAGACTGTAGCTTTCTTGCAACTCTCCCTCTCTCTCTCTCTCTCTCTCTCTCTCTCTCTTTCTCCCTCACTCACTCACCCTCACTATATATATATATATATATATATATATATATATATATATATATATCTCACTATCTCTCTCCCCCTCTCTTTCTCCCTCACTCACTCTCACTATATATATACATATATATATATAAGTAAAAGAAATATACCAGGTGTTGCTGGTTAGAACCCCACTAACGGCACGTACTACACGATCGGTGTGAATAAAGGCAGTTATTCTATTACCTCGGGTAGAGGGTCGAAAAAGGTAAATTTATAATAAGCAAGAAAAATAGCAACTTAAATAGATTCTAACAGCGTTTTATAGCATTTAATTACGATACAAAAGGGTCAGACGGTCGTTCACTTAGCTCAAATAGGGCACTATTTATTTATTTATTTATTTATTAACAATATCACGATAATGTTAAAGTAGTTTACATTGTAACTATTTTTCCTTAACTTTGCAAAACTATTTTAAAGCCATATATAAAAATGAGATCGCTTTACAACTGTGCACACCGTCGCGTAATACTATTAGCTTGGGACCTGAGTAATTCATTATAACTTTATGCCAAACTCTAGCTTCAAAGACGAAAGCTCGAACAGCCGGAGATATTTATACTGATCTTAGAAGACTGCTCGGAGGGTATGTCTAAGCTACAAATCTCCATACCGAGGAGACCGTGATATGTGTTTGATAACACTGCAAGGATCTTATATAATAGGATATATTTTTCATAAAAACAATACGGTCAACAAAAACATCTGTCGATTTATGGCCTAAGTGCATTTATTACCATTATATTTATTACGCCAACTAAAAGGACCCGACAACTCTTCTCATCAAAGCAACAATAAGCCGCACATAACAAAGGTTCTGATAGTGGTCCTGCAAGCGTTTGAATCACCGCTTCTTCCGATTGCTACAAAATTAAGTTAGTAATTGTACTTTTGAGAGTGAAAAGCATCCAGGAAGGATAGCATTAGAGCTACAGATTTATGGCTTTAAATTGGTTGGGATGTAAAAAAGGTAATAAACAGTAAAAACGAATATATGACAAATTAAGCTTTTACTTACATTTCGATGAAATGCTGCGTATTCGCTTAGGCACAACAATGATTTGTGTTTCGATCTAATGTGTTTGTAATTCAATACAGATTACCTAAACTTAAATTGATTTTATAAATACGTAACTTTGGGAATGCTATAAACAAGCTTACCCAAACATGGTCTTTTATGGACAAGTTAAATGCTTTAGCAACCGACTAGATAAATGAACAAAAAATAGTTTTTTTAGAGGTTATACCTGCACCTGCAGAATGTTCATCCAATAGTCCCGAAATATGCTGCCTTTATTAAAGAATAACTGAATATAGTAGCACAACATCGATATTTCTCTTTATTTGAGTCTAACTAATCCAGTTTTAGGCATGAGCAAGTATACATATTTAATAAAACTTAACAAATCTATGACTGCACAAAAGCCACACAAAGCTCCTAATGATGGAAAAAAATGTGCACCTTAAGTCGTAGATGTTTTGTTCGTAAAATGTTTGCTCTAACATGACTCAGCCTGACAAGTAAGGAAATGATCGGTGCTCAAGCTCTACCAAACGTCTGTCTGTTGAATCAATGGGATTTTTTCAGTTAGAGTTGACCGCTGCCATCATTGTTGAAATTTTTCCCACAATCAGATGGGTCGCTTATATGGCACAGTGCAATTAGTTTCGAGGCTAAATATCTGAGATGTGGTAACGGAAGTATCCTTTTTATGAATAACTTCATCCGGATAGCCCGCACAGACGGCGATTACATAGAAGATTTTCTGCGAGACTTCGATGCACCTGTACGGCTTTGCGTTCGATCTAATGCTGGGGTTGAGACGTCCCTGTCTGCCGCCTTTAATCCGTTGCCCCTCTAGTAAAACCGGGATGCTTTTAGCGCTGGCATAATGTGCGGAGTCGAGCAGCATATTGGTAGCAGATGAGTCCTCTAAAACGGCCTTAATGTCATTCCCGCGTGTTTACAATCCAATACCCAACTTCCTATCGACAGCATTAAACAGGAATCGAGATGTATTATTTTCAGTAACGGTCACGTCGACGTACACTGCTGCAGACAGCTCTAAGGCCAGAGGCGGCTGAAAAAACAGTGTCTCGGATTGGTAGATATGCGCGTAACAGGCCGAGTCCAAGTAGGCCACGATAAGATCAACATATATGTGGATAAGCACTTCAGCGTTCGTCTCACGATGGAGTCCTCGCAGTACGCGTCGTACGCTTCGCTGCTCAGCAACTGCACATACAGCCTATTGTGTACAGATATAAAGGTTTTTTGGTTTCTAAATACATTGTCGCCGAAGAAGATCCGAGTTTACTTAGAAGGGTGTGTTAATCCTTTTCATTGGGATCTAATTTGCGATTAATTATTTACTCTATTAAGGCAGACAGGGTAGTAAACGAAGTGGCGGGAAGAAGTGTAACAGACGCGAAGATAGTAGAAATCCTTCTTTCTCCCGAATTCTTTGTTGCTAATGGTGGTATCTATCTCCATAGCCAGTCTAAGGCATAGGATGTCGAAGAAGTTAAAACGTTACTAAGGAAGCCGGTGCGAAAGGTCCTTTGAACATTTTTTGAAACCATTCCGAGGAAGTCCAAAGAGCTGGAAGGTTGCCCTGTCGAATTCCGAGACTCATTTGAGGCTGATTCTGAGTTTTTTGTTCTTTATACGGAGCGCAGCAACTGAAAACAAGTTGACACTTCAGTCGCAGGTAAAAAAAAAACACTAAAACTTGCAATATTGATTTAATGAGCTTTTCTCGTTCAACTGGAAGAATTAATACTTCGGCAAAGCTTCACAAACCCAGTGGTACATTTGGGTGATTAATTCTTAAGCATTATCCAATCAGCACTATTTAAATACTTATAATTTGTTTTGTCATTGCGTGTTGTAGTCAGAGACGCGGCTACCAACCAGTACTAGACATCAATTGCCAATAGGCTATTGGGCTAACGCTGCTTCGGTAAGGAAAGAAATCCAGACCCTTCAGTCTGTGGTACCACTCCACGAAAATGGTATGGACCCTTCGACGGTGTACAAATTCGGCTTCTTAAATTCATACAAATCCTTGTTTTTATCCTCGTAATAAAGCAGTACCAGCAAAAAACATCTTACCTACCATTATTTTATATAGAAATTCATATTAGTCGGACACGAAATCGAGGTCTTTACAATAAGAGGATTGGCCTCCCTTCAATGCCTCGTAAAATTGAGCTTCATTTTGCCTGATTCGGTAATTTGAGTTTCAAAGCTTTTATATATATTTATAAATAGACCTGCTACCTCTAATAGGTGAGCCTTGACAACCGCACACTCACTAGTAACCGGTGTTCGCGTGAACGTCATCTGATGACCAAACTGTAACTCTCTAAGAACTCCGGTTCTTGACATTATCGTTACATCCGTCATTGTTTTTTTCCCTATTTTAGCTGATATATATCATACGTTGCATTGAAGCCTGATCCCAAATGAAAACATCGAGATGACTGAGTTTGTACATGGCTACAACGTCTACCTAAATTAAATCGAGTTGCTTATACATATTTATGTGTATTTGTGAGAACAGTATTTAGTAATGGAGGGAATTCGACATAATGTTTAAAATAATCGTTATTTTATATTTGTCTATGATTGTAAAGTAAAATAAATTAGGGCAGTGAGAAGGAACCGTTTGACTTTTCATACCTAGTAGTCAGGCCTAAGTAGTAGTAGTCAGTAACACAGAAGTAATACTGTCTAGAGAAACGTTCGTTGAAGGAACAGCGCCTAGAGTGAGAAGAATGAATAGCGTCCTTTACAAGCTTCTGCAAATACGTGTATCGTTTATGACGAATAGTCTATAGCAGCAGTACCAATGTGCGCTTTAAAAATGTTGCCTTGGAAACGTAAGAAACGATTATTCCGGTAACGAAGTTCTAACGAATCAATAAGGTTCATTCGCAATGAGCCTACCATAGGTTTTGCTACTGTTTTCTACCTACAGTAATAAAGGCTGGCTTCCGGCGTAGTCGTAAATGCAACACTCACATATCGTTCAGTGTAATGGTTTTCCAAAAATATTTAAACTTAAAATGCAGTGAACGCTATCTTTTACTATAAAATAATGAACATTGTGGAGTTGATTGCAATAACTGGACAATTTTACTGCAGGTATTAACGGCGACACCGCGGTTTTCAGGATCGTGATAACGTATTTTAACGGTATTATATGCACGGGTGAATTCGGTACTCTTCTATATATGCACGTTCAGCAGTAGGCTGCTGAAGTCGAGCGAACAGGCCTCCTCCCGCCGTCCGAACGAAAAAGGTCTACAAAGATATCTGGCTTCAGGCGTTGGAGTAAAGCGATAAAAGCAGTCTATTTAAGAAGGAGTGCATTAATTGCAGAATCTAATCTATTCATACATTTATACCAGTTCATGAGATAAAGTATAAATTTGACGCGCTCAAGTAACTGCACGCAGATGCCGGATAGTGAATCTGGATATTCGCGCTACTAGGTGCCACGGTCGTTTGTCGTTGAAAACCTTTCCATATAGGGCCGCGATAACGTCAAGGTAACAACACCGAAATGCTGCGTTCCTGTGGTTTTACAGAGCCTGTCAAGCCCCGACTATTATTACTACAGCAGCTTTCATTTCGCTATGCTACAGCTGAGCATTTGGGCCGTAAGACTGTCTTTGGAAATTCGCAACGTGTCGTCGGTGCTGTGATGTTCTTGTTGATATTCAGGAAAGATGCTGGGCGACGTAGTAGTTTGTGGAGACTACGGTTAAGGCAATGACAAAGCTTTCGCATACGTCTGTGAGGTAGTGAGATAATGCTAGGCGCCTCATCTTGCGCACATAGCGTCACGCAATATATATGTTGGTGACCACTACGTGTGTTGTGACGCCGGTGCATGTTACTGCGTTAAAAGGACGCAGAGGAAGAAATTAAGCTGAACAATCGCGTCGGAGGGGGGAGTGCAGGCGTGAGACCAGGATCATGACAGATACGGGACTCAGTGGGGTCAACGGCCAGAACAGCGGTAGCTGCAAGCGTAAACAGGAGGAACGCAGAGGCAAAAATAAAGCCTTGTCGTTTAGGCCTGTCAGACAATTAGACAAGTCGAGGAAGGAGAAGTTGGCTGCGTTGGCCCCTATAGGGTGAAGATCCTACATCAACATGCACTCGGCACCAGTGGCAACTAGATGCTATCGTATGAGGACGTGCAGAAATGGCTAGCCGTCGGTGGACGCGGCAGGTGGAAACGGAAGCCGGAAATAGTCTTGTCCAGATTGCTAAGCGTCGACGAACGTCTGAGCTTAGCCAATGTTTCCCGTAAGGCTGGATAGCCCTGTAGTAGAAGCTGATTTGTGCCATGAAATTCACGGGTGTCACGTAATGATAAAAGACGAAAATTATTTTGTGTCAATAGTCGCTTCATATGAGTAACGCATGCCTTACTTCGAACCTTGAAAGGTAACCGCATCTTCGATAAGTTTGTTGAAATGGCAAATTGGAAAGACGAGAAACACTCTTCAGGCTATCACACGCAACCAGAATTGAACGTCATATCAGCGCTCGTCGTTAATCTGTGACGAGAAACACACTTCGTGCTTGAATTTTCATTTGACGGCTTGTCAGCCGTAATTTTACGAGCCAAATCGCTCGAAGGTTCGGTGCACACGGTGGATTTTGCATCGTAATAATTTTTCTGACTATACAAAGTTATTTCAGTTTGGTAAAAAGCAGCCATTATGGATGAAAAGATGTTTCTAACAGAAATACCACAACAATGAGCTGGCCCATGTTGTACCAATAAATGAAAAGAAGCGAACAGGGAAAATAATTCTATAATTCTATAGGGAAGCGACAGGAAAACTTCAAAGCGTCTTCAAAAGTGGTAGGCCATAAAAGAAACGTAGCACAGACGATGTCTAAATTCATGGCTAGAGATCAAGCGTTAAATATGTTATTTTTGAAGGCGGTTGTAGTCAGTCTCGAAAAGATTCTTCCGTCGAACAGTAGAAAGACCCTGCCGGTTCTTTTCGGCAGGTGCCTTCAAACGCCTCAAGCAAATAGATGCTAATCAATGCCAAACGAGCGAGCGTTCGAGCGCTGCTGACCCTCATCCTCAGTCAGGCAGATAAATACTCATGTCAAATGTCAAAGATCTGTGTATATCTCTGCACGAAAATGTATGACTATATACAATGTAAATGAAAGTTGTTAAACTGAGGATGTTGTTGTACATCCCATGTTTTTCATTAAAAGTACGTAATATTTCAAGCCGGCGTCAGATTGGTACTTTTTTTTTTTCAGTTTAATCAAGTAGTCTAGAAGATGTTAACGAGTACATTCTGTATGGTCCAACACGTATGTAATTTGCCTTCGTAGACTTTGTGACCAACAAAATGTCATGTCAACGAGATGATAAAAGAAAACGAGCTATGGCAGACATTAGCATTTAGTAGGTAAGTTGCCTGTTCCTCCACATTTGTAGCAAAGTGAAAGCCATCCAGATTCGAAGTATATTTTGTAGGGTTCCCTACCTAAAGGGTTAGCGTAAATTGAACGTTTTCCGGTGCTAGCCCGTTAAGATATAGCATGACGGATGCAGTACGCTGATGCTATGATATGCTTGTGCTCTGTGCGCAAGCTATACAGTAATAGTAGCTATCACCTAAGTATTAGGTTCACACTTCTCGAATTCAGGTTTCATCGGATGCCCTGTTTAGGCGCACCCATAGTGCACTCAAATAACTGGCCAATTTTTACAAAATTCGTAGTTAATTAAACTTATCATTTGCTAACATTTTCGAAATTAGGCCGGTAGCTAACTAATTTTAGTATTTAACTAATTTTGTGTCAGAGAGATGCTGTCTGAGCTATGAAATACGCGATATTTATCTATATTATTCTTCCTCAGATTATGATTATTCTAAGAAAATTATAAGTGGGAATCATGATCAATACGCATATGTGGTACGTTTGAACAAAGTACATTTAGCTATGTTCTCATCCATACATACATACATACATTTTATATACACAACAAATATTTTTTAAGTTAAAATTGTTCTTCCATCTAAAAGATAGGCATTGTTAAGTTAAGGCTACTTAACTATAACTAGTTTCGAAGTTTCCTATCGTGCCGTTCACTGAATACTTATTAGCTGGATTATCTAGTATCATCTTGTTACAGCCATGGTTGTTATATATATATATATATATATATATATATATATGCAGGGTAATAATTTTTGTTAAGTTTCAATACAAAGATCGTATCTGAATAGAAACATATATTTAGCGATTTGTTCCGTATGCACTAAAAGTGTCATTCCTTACGGTTAAGTCTATTTACAACCACCATCATACACCGAAATGACAATTTTCGTTTGGAACGTGAGCAACCTACTTTAAAATATTCCTTCTTTAAGCGGCAAAGGGCTTGTTGACAGTATCGCGTGTATGGAAAGGTATAAACTAGTCAGAGCGGCTAACCCGTAAAATTTCAACGGAGTCAAATTTTAGATTGAAAGCCAGCCGAAGATTTTGAAACTCAAAGGCCCAAAAATAGAGAAAATGCAAAAAAAAAAGAAAGTTAAAAAAAACGATGTAATTGTCGATTAATACGCTTTTCTCTAAACGTTACTTTTAAATTCTTTATCAAGTAATGGCTCTTTGAGTTATTTTAATGAATTTTCCAGCGCTTTACCTAAGGCCTATTGAGGATCTTCCGGTTTCCCTTAGATGAAAGTCCTATTGGAGTATTCCAGAAGTTGCACAAAAAGCGCCAGTGATGTGGAATATTCAGGAACAATTCAGGGAAAAAAGGCTTTCAATATCGGTAGGGTTCATCTAGTGCAGATAATAACTGATACTTGCTTAAATTCTGTTGTTTGCCATGCCGAGTCTGTTGTTTTGCCTTTTAAAAAAATTATTTTTGTATAAGTATCGGATGAACGTATGCACCCATGATACGACAAATAGCCTGCCAAAGTGACCTCGATTGTAACACACCATTTTGCGTATATATATATTAATCATAGGTCCGTAGTTCGGTCCATACCATTTCGAAAAGGCTCGTTTTCTAGGAAGTAGCAATCTCAGAGCGCGTTATCTGTTGGAAGAATCTGAGATCAGGGACAATGCATCCAAACCTAATTCGCCTTTGTGCTTTCGCAGTATCCCTCGCCTTCACTATTGTACTACAAGACTACTAGCAACTTTGCGCTGTTGCTGTTCCTGCTACTAGCCACAGCTGTGGGATGGCTGGTTGTTCCAATGTATGCGACCCGCTCACCCTACGACAGAACTAAGCGTGTACGGGGCACTGCGTTCCTGCTGCTACTCCTGCTGCTGTTGGTGCCTAATTAAAGTGCTCTCTGTTTGGCCAATGGTGTCCTGTCCCCGATGGCCCGGGGCAACAAGGACCGTCGGTCCAAACGACCGGCATCGTTCAGTCGGTCCTCCATACACCGTATATACTATAGAATGTATGTGAAGCGTTAGCGTACATACCGCAACAGGGCAGCAAAGGACACCAATCGCCGAGCTCGCTGGTTTGAGGGCCTTTAAGAGCAACTTTTCGGATAGAACGAGCAGAACAAAGGGGGCTAACAAGGGCTACTACTGTTAGTTGACTTGGGTCTTGGTGAGTACACGGGTCGTTGAGGATCGTATATAAAATCCTACAACACTGTACATGCACGCACATGTACATTTGGTTCACAGTCCAGCGCATCCACATATATATATATGTTACATAATTGTATGGTAACACTATTATTATATGAATGTTTTATCACGCTAACCGCTATCAGAAAATAAGAGCTAGCGACTTTCAATAATATTCAACATTCTAGTTCCCTTTCATATACGGAGTATAGAATCTTAGGAATAGCTACTGTGAAATAAGCATATGGATTAAAGCAACTTATAGGGTCTATCGTACCTAATCTATTGTATTTACCTGAAATTGAACTAATATTCGATAAACTAGGCAGATATTACTGCTTTAATACAGTCAGCTCACCAGTCTGTTTCCTACATACATGTTTTAGGTCTACTCAAGATCACAATGCTTTCTACCAAAAATATACATCGAGGGCCAATATCCCATACTCAGGATAACCGTACCTAGGATATTCTTTTGAACTATTTAACCTCCTCAATGGACGGATGACACTTCGGCGACTCGTAAATTGTATTTGCCTTCGTAAGAGTGGGATAGACCTTGACATATAACGTACATGCACAGAATATAAAATTACTGCACAGAGGTATGGTAAGTTAAGAATAATATAAGTAATTATATTTGTAAACTATATTCTTTAATCATATTTCAACGATCATCAATCTTGGCGCACAACTTATGTAAACGGCTATATATGTAAATAAAGCGGTAACTCCAAGCAATGGCTTCTGCAAATAATACATTCAACCCGACTGTCTAGTTTAGAATAAAACGTTGGCTCAAGCGTCATTACATCCTTTACTGCAAACTGCGAGAGATTTTTTTTTTTCGTAAATTCCATCTGCGACATTTCAATAAAGATGTTTCAGTATCTACAAGTAGATATCGTATTTTGAGACATATAAACCGACTTTAATTGTCGTAAAACGGGTGTATTATAAGGATTTTTACCTATCATTAAGGAAGTTATTCCTAGTGGCACAAAATTAATCACATTAACTGTGCTTAAAATCAGTTTTCATTTATGTGCAACCTGTGCGGTGGGTAGCTTTCAGTTAACAATAGGTAAATCTTGCGTTGACGTTTGTTCCATAGTGTAGAGTACCGTACTGAATTACGTCACATAGGAATAAACCTGCTGCTATATCGAAATTATTGATAACGTGGAACGAAGGCGGTGCGGTTGGGTAACCAAATCACGAAGGACCAGAAATCTGGTTGGGCCCAGCAAACGACCGACCGACTGAGCGGGCGAACGATAGAGACACGGAAGCTCATCCGCAGAGAAACCTCACAAGAGAGTCAAATAGACGTAGTCCACTTTCGCTTGCTGCTCTTCCTGCTCAACCGTCTTCGCCGGCGACATCGGGAGAAAACAGCGATTGAGCGGTAAAGCCAGGGAGCTCAAAAGAGAGCAAAAAACGTTTAAACTTTTTAATGACCTGTTTTATTTTAGCTCAGTTAGCTGGCTGTGGAAAGCAGTCGAAGAAGGAATGGACGAGTAAGAGAGAAAAGAACCAGATTTAGGTTGTGCGGGTGGACGGTGGATGCGCGCAGCAGGAAAAGTTGGGGGTGTGCAGAAATTGGAAGGAGTGGCTAGTTTCAGCGCAGACTCTGAGGCCATTGGCGTTTTAGCCGTTGTCCCCGTGATGAAAGCGAAAGCCCCCGCCGCCATTGCTGCCTTTTCTTCCTCATCTTCCTAGTCTTCTGTCTTCTACCGTCGCGCTCTGCTCTGTCTTCGGTATGTAGCTGGTGCTTCCGTCACCCGGCCAAGCTCGTCTTCTAGGCCAGATACTTCGCCTGCCGATCGCTAGCTGTAGTAGAGACGGGCGGCAGTGGGGATGGTCTTGGCTCTCTCGTGAGGCCTAACTGTGCACTTGGTTCGCCTTCCCCTCACATTTCTCCATTCTGTCTGTTCCATTTCATGCTTCGTCCTTCTCTTGTGCCGCAACCCTTTGGAATCCTCTTCCGTTCTCTAGAGGACCCTCTACCCCTTTCTCCCCTTCTTGATCTTCTTCCCTGTCGTTCTTTCTATTAGCTCGCTTCGGGGTCACTGAGCACGCGGAGGACGGGCAAGACTCACAACGGCACGCAAGAACAGCGGCGCTGAGGAGGCAAGTAAGAGCCTTGGTCGGTCAGCCCCGTCGGACGACGCTGGGGTGTTTCAGCTGAAGGCGGGGGAAATGAAATGGGGAAGCGGTAGACGATGGCAGCAAAGGCGGCAGTGTCGGTGTCGCTGCCATCTTTACTCAGTCGACCAAACAGCTGCAGAAAGGGGGAAAGTGGTGGAAACTGGAATGGTATGGAAGCCACTAGGAGAAACGGAGGGAGTGGAACGATAAACTGAGCAAAAGGGGAGAGTTCCAGCTAGTTGGAGAGGTGGTAAAAGCAAGGGCACAACCTAGACGAAAATGGAGACTTCTGAAAGCAGGGGCAAGGGCAGCGACTGAGAGGAGAGAATGCAGAGAACAGGACTGGCTGGAGTACGCCGAAGGAATTGCTGGGAGGCCAATAACAGTGGAGCACATTACGTCACGCGGAAAAGGGGCATTGCTACCGAGTCGACACTTCCGCGGAAGCCAACTATTTTTTTTTTGAATATCCATAATAATTTTCTTATACTTTTATGAGTTATTGTTTGAAGTTTTGAGCATCGTTTTTCTGGCTAGCCATTCATTCTTATTACTTCAGCCTTCTGCATGTGCACGACAGTATATACATGGTACTACCCTGTTTGTTCCAAGATGCTGAGCATTTTCTTTTAGTTAACTCCCCTTATCATTGAGAACGTGACAAAAATTAGTGGTTGAATTTATTTACGTATCTATGTCAGCGTCCCCCGAGATAGCAAACTGAGAATACATCCTTAGAGTATACTAGAATTATATGACAGAGCAGCTGGAACACAGCTCGTTAGTACTCTCGTTGCGCTATCAACACGCAGAGATCTGTTGTAATTTGCCTTCAGATAACTGAAATACCGAAATTTTCGGCGGTCTAGAAGCTTTCCTCAGATCCTATCTCCCATGATATTGACATGTATGTACATAATTGGACTAGACACGCATATTGCATTCTGCTCCGATAAATTAACGATCATCTTATTTCCCGCTCTTTATTGTTCTAGTCATTTGTAGACGCCTTAGAAAAACGGTAGTTGAAGGTTTTTTTTTGACGCTCAGAAAAGATACGACACAATGTTGTACATTCAACAATGCACGTTTGAACACAGAACCAACTTTATTTATGACCTTGGTTAATCGCATGACACCAAGCTATCTTGTTCAGCATCAGATAAAATATGAAATCACGGAAAAATTTAGGCTATTTTCAATTAGTTACAGGAAAATATTGACCATAATGTACATGTATCTGAACATTTAGTAAGCTGTTCCGACTAAGTGCATCTGGTCAAACCAAGAGATTGATTCCTTTTCAATTGACACTAGAATTAGGGCTACACGAAAAAGCAAAGAGCCAATTTCCCGCTATACTTTCAATGGACCAAGCGCAAGAACTATTTTTCTGGTCGCAAAAGACAGAAAACGACGTCAGGAGGCACTCGGAGTACTCGCTGGAGCGGCGTTATACGGTCCATCGGCACTAGACAGTCGTAAAGAAGAACCCAACGGCCAGAGGTTCACTTGGGTCTCGCTGACCTTGCTGAAAGCAATTTTCGGGAAAAGAAGCAGCCAAGGAACATCCATTACGTATCAAGGAAATACAATGAGGACAATTACCCAAAACGTGTGCCACATCACACGCGTCATTTCTATACTTCGCAAAGAAGGACAACTATTTGCTAAATAAGATCATCTCCCCAGGAAACAACAATACGCTTATGCGACAATAAATTCACTTTGTAGTACATAATTAGCCAGAGCTTTTTCTTTACGAAAATCGGTTCTACTGGGGCTAGCTGTTTTCAAATTTTGACAAAGGCCGCGCGTAGAGTCGAAATCACTTAACATCAACACTATCATAATGAGTCAATTGTATCGGGAAAATGCGGCACACCCCCATGCCAGTTGTTCGACTGGCGATTTCTGCTACTGCTTCTACTGACTGTACAGGTCGAATAACGAAAACGTCCATACCAAGCACACAAGTAGTGCTGCGTTTCCTGATTTCTGTGAAGCTTAGCACGTCATGACAAAGAAACTGTTCAGCCTGGATAGAGGAGACCGAGCTACACGCATGGCGAAAAAGGTCCCTATCGCTAGTCATCTCCTCCATGTATTCAAAACACACCCATACTCTCCACCGCCACATAAAAGTATGGTCCACAAGACAAGAATTTAAACGAGCACGAAGATGGTCTTCAAGCACGAAGGCTTATCTTGCCTTCTGAGTTGATGAAACAGAGGTCGATTAAGTAACTGATTGTCTGACATTAACTGTCTCGAAGCAAACTGAATTCTTTTAGCTGGAACCAGAAGACATTCCTTTGTGATCTGTCGTATGGACCCAACCAAGTTAACATATGGATTGGAAGGGTTTCTTATAGCTACGCTGAGCATCATATAGGAGAAACGTGAAATGTGCCAAGATTCCTTGCCGTATATCAGCAGATAGCGAGATCACCTGGTTAATGTCAAACGACAGATATCTCAGACACTGTGCGAAAAGACGCTCGCTTATATAACGAGCAACTTTTAAACAAGTTTCATCTTATCAAGGTGACGATGGCCAGAAGCAGGTAAGGTACGAAAATAAATAGCAATGAGTAGCGAAGCTATACTAAATGCAGTCCCTTTCGGAATTTACATACATAGTGCCGAGTAAAGCAAGTTCCTGAGCAAATTCCACGCAATTAATTACCTGTCACTTTCAGCGTAAACTCAATAATTTGCTTGATTTATTTGAATTGACAATACGAACTTTACTTTTATTATTGTCTCTAGTACTATATTGGAATTCTATGGGCAATATTTCTTATTTTGAAGTTACTGACATTGGAAAATGTCAGCCGTAATGCAAAGAACTGCCACATAAAACAAGACTCGAAAGCGCGTGTTAACAAAGCAGATTTATGACTGACCGAG
This sequence comes from Varroa jacobsoni, assembly GCF_002532875.2. Lineage (NCBI taxonomy): Eukaryota > Metazoa > Arthropoda > Arachnida > Mesostigmata > Varroidae > Varroa > Varroa jacobsoni. Next base: position 118,414 of record NW_019214124.1, read on the forward strand.
TAGCTATAGTTGGAACAGGTCTGATTTATTACCAAAACTTTGATATGATTCCGCGCGGATTTCTAAATTTAGGAGTGTTTCTCAGGTTAACCTGTGTAAGTACTTGAATGTTATTATGGCCCGTTGCGCTTACTCTTCCATATGTGTATAGATTTTGTCAGAAGGGGACTCCTTTTGCACCGATGGTACTAGGTTATTGCCGAATTGAAGCACGTGCGTGCGTGCGTGCCTTCAACAGATTTTGTCGCAGAAGACGTGATTACACTGGATTCCACAGGTCCGTTATACTGACAGCAGAGGCACGGCTATATTTTCATTTAGTTTTCCTTCTTCTTTCTTCCATCTTTTTTTCAAGCCTTATAAGAGATCTATTCAAAGCCGACGACACATGTTTGGTGGTCTACTAGGGCAAAATCCAGAGTTTCGACCTGAAATCTCAGAGATGCGTCGTACAATGTCTCTTACCGTTGTTCGTACATTCTCATTCGCATTTCAAACACAAAATAAACTGGAATAAAGCGGTTGTAAGGCATTTATATTGTTGTCGTTGTTAGCTGATCTAGCAATAATAACAATAATAGGAATAGCTAGAGAAAAAAGGCAGAAAAGTGGTATAAATTTGTATTTCGAGTTATTATAAGTCTTATTCAAGTTTCAAATTATTCCCTTGAATTCAGCAGTGAGTCAGTCTGTCGAGAAGCAATACTAGTGATTCAGGTGCCGAGAGAGTAGGGAAACAGAGGCAGGAAAAAAGACATGAGACACGTTTCATGAAACACAGGGTCCTGCAGAATCTTACCTTGGGTCTTGCAATATTGCCCACACGCCACTCTGTGCAGTGATGTTTCGCAGTTCTTGGCGATGACGGGGCAGCATTCGACTGTTATCACGGCGAGGATCACTATGGCAGATGCCTGTTCTGTAATGGCAAGCAGATTCACTCTCCTCTACTGCTCATTGTTGCTAGTTCCGCTGCTGGTAGGTGCAGCTGGACTGGGGTGGGGTTTCGTTCTTTTGTAGTGGCAGCGTTCCTACTACCGGCAAAAGCAAGAATTCTTATTGTCGCACAGCATTAGGTGGACGAAAAGCGAAACGCATGGCTAATTACAGTTAGCAGCAAGTGATAACCCCCACCCACTAACGAAATCTTTCAGTACAGCTGTAGCTTTAGCAGTTTCTACAACCCCCTTCTCTCCCGTTGTATATCGTTCATAGCCTATAAGGCATTTTCTCGGTGGCATCAGCTGCTCTAGTCTCCATAATAATTTCCCCACTGCACTTCCCGTCCAGTGACGCCGGAGCTCAGTCCGGTTTAGTTCGCCGCCGGCTATTGCAGAAAGGCGGCATCTCGTTTGCGTTTCGTCAAGCCATGAATACGGCAGCGTTGGCGATAATAACGATGACGCTAACGAACGACAACCACGAAAAGCGCTAACGACAATGGCACACGGCGATGATAGCGGTGCTAGAATACGACGTACATAGTGTTGAAGTGCCAGGTAGAAGAAATAAGTTGTCTGTGTTAGGGCGAGACGACACAAGTAGTCTAAGTGACGGACAATACTGACTACTGAACTGGAAACAATAGACATCAAACCAGAGAATAGGTGGGGTATTGACAGACTGTCAACTGATTAGGTATCACCGACAGCTCGTTGTAGAAAAGCCCGTGCGAATAATGACGACGTAAGACGTATACGAACACCTACATATGACACTAAAAATATATATATATATACATATAAAGGAAAACATTCTCATATTTATGAAATAGCGCTCGTACTGTGTACTGAGACAAGTCACTTTGAGCTTGGTATCTTCTTCTTGATAGTTGATGGAGTGACACAAATATGGCGAGCGTAACTGGAACAAATACGGCAAAAAAAAATTAAAACAGTGTTATTATAGGTATGTTTTTTTTTGGGAAGATCGACGCAAATCTCGCTATCGACTAAAGCACAGCTTAGAAGTTAGTTCCATGTCTGACACTATGTTCGATATATACGATATAAACTAAACATTTCCCCCTTCTGTTTGCGAAAATGAGATTACACGTAAACGCATAACATCAATAAAAATGATAAACGAAACTGTAAGATAGAACAGATAGAAGGTTTATATATAAGAAAGTAATATGAAAGACTGTTAGCGTACGTAAATGCAGGATTCATGTAAACATGACCTAACGCGTTTGTAGAAAATAGTCGACAGTGTAGAATCGGCCAACGTCTGCTGCTGCTAGTTATTCAATGCGAATTGAAATGATATTTGCTTCTCACGTGTAGATCCTAAAAGAGCAAATATGATGTTAGTTCCTTTTTTTATTTGCTGGTTGAACGAAGCTATTAGGGGGGTTGTTATAGATGCTGTGGCTGCCCCAAATATCTCTGCCTACCCACAAGGAATAGATCCCTTTAGGTCCAAAAAGTGAGCAAAAGACATTTGTTCTCATCACAAGGCCGGATCGCTAGAACTCGGATTGCCTTGTGCTCTCCGGGAAGCCAACGGATATGTTTGCGCGTTTAGCACAGCTCGGCCTCCTGCTGGAGGGTAGAGTGGACGAGATGCAGCGAGAAGGGATTGCAATGCAAGGAAGATATACGAATGAGGGCTCGCCAGAGTTTTTGTCATGCATGGAGTTTCAGAGCCCTCACTGAGTCACGACCGCAAGAAGTCCCCATGGGACACCCACAACTGCGATTGCCCGCCAAGAGCCCTACAGTGTCGTCCTACGAGATGATGTGTCTAGGGAGTAGACTCGTTCCTTGGGAAGGAGCGACGCAAGACTATGGGCTGCTGCACATCCATATAACATAGATCTAGTAGTAAGACGCAGACCAATCACTGAGACGATGAGAGCGAAGAAAAAAGGAAAAGATACGTTTTAGCAGGACATTAAAGAGAGCGAACACTTTAAGAAAGGCCGAGACGTTACCGAGCGCCCATAGCCTGCATCCAGCATATAAAGATGCATGCAGGCAAGCAAATAATGATTTGGCCAGGAATTGCTCTGCCACCCCCTGCTTAACTTAAAAGTTCCTACATAAACTACACATTCGTTGGCGAATCTTTGGTTGAACAGTTGGTGACTACATAGTGTAACACAACGGAGGTCTACCGAACTTCCTTTTCTTTGCCAACTAGCTTATGCCATTGCGACTGTGTGAGAGATAATTCGACGTGTCGAGCATGCGCGAAATATAAAACCGCTATTCATCTATTTTCAAATGTTTTTACAAGTCTTCTGTTTCATTTTAGTATAATTCTAGCTTCGTGAGTAATTCAAATAGCCTGTACGTTTAGCTAAACGAGTCATATGGGATGACTACTCCTCCATATTAAAAGAACTCTCCGGAAAGCGTCAAATTTTACGTACAATACAGAAAGCCGTGCTCTCAAAAAGATGAGAGTTTAAGTGAGCTTCCTTGAACTCGTAACGTATCTTTAAGTGTGTCGACAAGTTAGCAGCGTTTTAGATCGTGCGTCCACAGTTACAACTTACTTGAAGTATACAGTTTCTCACAACGCTTTTTAGTGCTAGCATATTTGCCCTGACGTTCTATGATGGTGTCGTATACAGCTCTGCAATCAAAGCCGCTCATTATTCGGAAAGAGCAGTTAAATTAGAGGAGGTGTATATTTCGTCAGCTTCTTAGCCACCGTAAGATCACTTAGCATATGCAGTCGACCATATATATGCTTTTGAAACTTTAAACTACTAACAGCGGCATTGCGTCAAGTCCGTAAGTTCTTTCAATAATGCAATTCCTCCAGTTCTGCTTGTAGGTGTCGCATTCGGCATTTCAACTTGGAACACTTGTGCACACGGCGCACTTTCTTACTGGAAGCTGGACGAACAAAGAAGATGCAATACTGTCCCCTGGGAAGCATGAGGAGGAAGAGGAAAAAGACGTTGAAGAAGGTGAGGAGCCATAAGTCGAATTTGACTTTTATCTCTGTTTTATGCAAATTTTCAAGCGGGACCAGCTGGTTTTCAGACGCTCGCCTCCCCTTAGGCAGCCGCAACAATGAAGATGCAAAGTTGAACCTAGAACGGTATTGACCGCACATTGTACTATGGCTTAATGTTCAGTGCTTTACTTAAGCTGGCTCCGGCGAACTTGCAGATCCCGACAACGAGCCGTACGGTATATACGGGCATAAGTACGTTATTCCATTAGTTGTACTAATGAAAGTTGACCATGCTTTGCAAATTTCTTTTCAATTGATTATTTTTTTAGGAAAGTTTGAGCTCAACAAAGCAATGTCTATCTAGAATAGGGTGATGAGTGTGAGACTCGACCTCGACAGGCGAATGCTTCATAAACCCATTGTATAGAACAAAGACAAATTGCGAAATATAGAGTAGTGGTCGATTGCGGAATTACGTTCAGGCGGTTGATAAGATGATGCAGACCCATTTTAAATCCTACTTTGTCTAATCTGAAATTTTTTCTTATGTAAACGTGCGATTTTAGAAGTAAGAAAAAGATGGAAACGGATGCCGAAATTCTCTAATGTCTTAGGCTTCTTGGGGCTTTTTGTTAACATCTTGCTAAAAAAAGAAAATCTTAGCTGGTAAGTATTTACTCATTCTGGTTTTTCATGCCTCGGGATGTGAGTTTGTACAAACGTTTCTGGCGTACAACGCTGTTATTTCTGCAAGAATGAGTGTAGTATTATTATTATCAATCCACAGATAAACGAATCACATGTGATAGGTATATGCTCGTTCAGAAACTGCCAGATTACCTAGACGAGTGTGCAAAAATGAAGGGAAGTACTTTTAACGCGTATCTAACATTACAATCCAACCTGACGGGTACAGAAGTTATTTAATTTAAAAACCTGCTGGGTTAGCTTGTAACAGCATGCTATTAACATCAGCCAATAAACAACAGTTGTTAGCTCGTAACATGCATTAGAGTAAAAAATGCGTTAGATGATATATATATATATATATACTATAGGGGTAATTTAGCGCGAGCGATTGACGCTTAAGTGATGATTCTATGTAAGCTTTTAATTATATCATGATGGATTCTTCAATTGAATGTATTAAGACTACTATCGAATCAACCGTACAAAAACAACAGCAAGATATTTCAGTTCAATAACTACGCCTATTGGGTTCATCGTTGATCAGTTCGGTCCGCCGCTTTTGCCGTTGCCTATTTGTTTATACTTGTTCAGTCCGGCAACATAAAAACGAGACGTCGAGTATAGCTTAGAATAAGGCGTTTGATGAATCGTGATGAAGGCTGTGCGATCATTTTGGTGCAGATCTTGAGAAGGCCGAGAAGGGTAAAAAATCTGCATAAGAATGTCTCCGCGTGCCGGATGAAAGTGCACGATCTCCTCTCGATGCCTGAAATGAACCGTGAAATATCGAGGCCCAAAAGCATACAGCCGCGCGTCGGTTCTAACATGGCAAATGGAGAAGTGCAATCAATTGACCAAATCAACTTGACATACAACGACTCGAAGCAAAACTAGCTACCGCTACAGGCTGTTACAAGTTGTACGCATGAGCGAACCGGCAGAAAATCATGTAATAAGTTAAATGCCGTCGCTCTGCCCTGAGGACATTACGGCATTAGAATAAGAAGAACATGTGGGCGGCAACAGCAGCAACTTCTCGACATCAAATGGAACTTCAATTCAATTTGCTATATTGTGTTACACCTTCGAAGGTTGGTGGAAGGGCGGATGAGTAAGTTCGTCCGGCCGCCCGCCCGCTCAAGCATATTCTTTGTTGATGTATCTATGCATAGTTGTACGCTATATAAAAATGTTTAACAACACGACCTCTCTTACAGATACGATGGTTTCAAATATTACAAATTTCGAGTTTGTATCAAACGTTATAATGTCTGGCTAATTTACTGAATATGAAAAACATACAATGAAATGACTGAAATATTGCATTTAACATATTGTTCTGGTTAGGTATTCCGCAGATCGGTGCAAAGCTGTGGAAGCGGCAGGACCTGCAAGCTGCAACTGCGGTTTTGGCCTTAAAGGGTATTTTGATTGTCCACGCATGATACAACTAATGTTTTTTCTCTTTTAACTTGATTTGTCGATGCTATTAATTCGTGTTCTATTTAGCAAACTCTAGTCTCGTGTTGACGCAGCCCTGTAACCCTCAAATTTCAAAGCATCATAAATATAGCTTTGAGACGTTTATTGACACATATATACGTAAAACGTAAATTCTGCGCTAATGTCTAGACCTACAGTCTATAGTATAAGGATTCGAGTTAGAGCCGGACTCCTCCAACTTATACAGTAGCCGTGTCTGACCGTCTGGTTGCTGGCGTCATGTGGATTTATTAAGAAAACACAACTCATAGTTTAAATAATATAGCTCATTTCACCTATCCCGATGCGGTTTGGTTGGTCTGCCATCCTCGACAAACGCATACGAACCACTATTCGTCTAACTAGCCATTCAGGAGTACAGCACGAGCGGGGTTCTGCTGCAGCGCGGTTCATCTATGATTTTTGGCATAGCCGGTCCCCTCGCTCATTCGCTGTAAGCTCGCCAGTGCCTTACGCTTACGAAGTCGTAATGTTTGAACGATGATATTTGCCTGCCTTTATTTCTTGACGAGAGAGAAGAGTATAAACGGATCGCGCTTGCCAGTATGGAAGATCGAGCGCTTGAACGCGATATATTCGGCTATCTAAAATGACCGTCTAGATCCTCGACCAGCCAGCTCAAAGCTGCTGCCGCGCTTTCTCTTTATAGGCGAGAGCCTTACTTGCTGGCTCCGTATCCGTTTCCTAGCATCTCTACATTCGAATATAACAGCGATACTTTTTGCTGGTCACTGTTACCCCACTTACGACTACGGCATGGACCGCAGCCAGCGTCATTTGCCACGTCGAACGACCCTTTACGCAGCCTTCATGGCGCCATTACGGCCCCACCGACCTCTATAGTCGACAAGCTTCTTTCTTTCATGCTCTTACTCAAGGATTGCATAATCAATTGATGCCGCGCGAACTTTTGAAAAGGCGGACAACACTTTCTTTTTTTTTACTGAACTTCATACGTAGACACACTGCTGCGAGCATCTCGTAATCCGACATATAATACATACGCTGACTACGCGTTGAGGTCAATGTAGCGCTATACGCATCCAACCATGCAAATATATATATATATATAGATATAGGTATATTGTGTAATGTATATACTAGGCTCCGTCGCTGATGTTCTCATGCCGAAGCGTTGGTTATATAACCCGTCCAAACCTTGTTCCTCCTAGACACCATCATAAGCGCCGTTGCCACTATCCTAAAGTGCAGCGCATTGCGAACGTCCTGACAATGGTCGTGCCGAACGAGCGAACGATGGGGAAGAGGAAAAACTCGAAACTTGACTCGACTTAATTACCATCTCTAAGACGTCACCATCTTCACTAGCGTGCCTCACTGGAGCCATTGCTGCTGCCGTCGCTGGAAAGGGGTCTGCCTATTCGACCGGCCTAGTCACCCACCAGTCCCTCAAGGAGATGAGGCAACCCAAGAAACATAGAGTCTTCGCTCGAAAACTTTGTTGTCACAAAAACGATCTTTATAAGCTTGTTATTGCTCAGCCAGTAAGGAGTGGGGTAAAGCTAGACAAGGCGCTGAACGAAGCCGGGGTCGCAAATGACTATATATCATCATCGCATCGATGCAGAGAAACGCTGGGAGATCAAGAAAGACGACGAGAGGCGATTTTGACTAGTCCTGCCATATGGCAGAGAATGAAAGGGTAAATAGAAGCAAAGGCGCATGGATGCTTATAGAATGCTGGTAAGCACATACGTAAAAAAACTCGAATAGCTATAACTCCCACATACGATGTCCTTCAGTTGCTCTGCGGTCATCGAATAAGGACCTGGCTCTGTCCCAAGCTTTACAATTTCTATTTTTGGTGTGGTTCACCTTTCTAACTTCTGTAACACTCCCTGCTAGTGCACTATGCTAAGTTCAATGATCTTAGAACCAACTAAAGGCTACATACAGACATTTCTGCATTTTTAACTCGATTTTCATAATCTGCATTAGATACTACAGGCGTATAGCATTATACGTTCCATGAAACCTGACATGTCGACTGTGGATCGCATTTATAGATGTTGTAATTCCAGAAAAAGGACCATTGTCGTAGGAATATGCTTCATCTATAAAAATAGTATGGTTTGAGTAAAGTAGCTAGACGCATGGATAAGATAGTATATGCAGGAATTACCACGAGTAAGCTCTATCAGTGATGATGGGAATGACGAACGAGTAATCTATGGCCAGCCATCTAGAGAGTAGTATGTAAGCAGTCACTGTTGATATTGTCAAAATGCTGTTTTCTTTGGTAAAAAGTACGATTCGACTCGATCCTTTGGCGTAACTGCCATCCTCAACAAGATCTGTCACTTTCGTTGTCGTTCCTTTCCCGGGCGTTAATTTCGTCTGATCGTACACCTCGTGTCGCAGTTTCGAGCAGGTGACAACAATAATTTAATCACCATTATACGAAAACACAATTAACAATGGATGATCGTATAAAATTATCACCTCTGTTATTATCTCTATGTTTTAGTTTCTAGTATTTAATTAATTTATTTAACTGCAGAAGCTATCTTCACTATGCGGTCGTAAATCATTAAAAAGTAAAAAAAATTGTCAATAATCTATTAGATTCTTCACAAGTTATGCATTCATTATTATTATTGAAGTATTTAGTAAAGTTGAAATACAATTGAACTATATGGATTGTAAATGTGGAATTTAACATTTCAAAATCGCGATGTTCTATCGAAGAGGCTCCCAGCAATGATGTAGCACATGACACCACATAATACCTGAAGCGTATATCACCACATCTTATGCCTCTGCACTCGGCTTGATGATACGTGTCCTGCCCAGCCCGTTTTAGGCTTATCCAGCCATAGCTCCTGTAATAATAATAATAAGAAGTCAGGATTGATCTCCGCTGTCCTTCTCTCCCATTTGTTGATATACTCCGAATAGATAGGGTGATGGGAAATTGAATCTACCTTTGAGGTAGCGGTGTATTGCCTAGAAGGTACATGTATCTGCTAAACGATGAACAATGAAAGCTCGCGGCCCGCTATAAAAACGAAAGCTTGACCTAATCAATTTTTTTTAACTACTATTCTATTGATGTTCCTAAGCAACTTGGATTCCATAAAATTTAACCTGAACCGTCGGACAAAAGCAGCACCGTGCGCAAGGTGAGTCTTGAGTGTTCCCACGCTCGCAACCATTGCTTATCGTATTCTGTCTGTAATGCGCTTTGCGAAGGTTCAGCCACTCGTGGCCGGGATCAGCGCCGAGTGCTCGAAACTATTCAGGTACTTTAAAATCTTTCTGTCTATGTAAAGCAGGTCAGAAGCAGCATAGCGCCTTCCGCGACGGAACTTCATGGCTTCAGCCTTATCCATGTCGATAAATAGTTTAGGCTCATCCAAGTAACACAACAGCCTATCAAAAGTTTGCTGGACAAGGAATCGACTCCATCCAAAGATGGCGACTGCATCGACGTGTAGCAAAGCTTTTACCTGTCCCGCCTAGTCCTAAACACGGAATACCAGGTCATTAAGTAGCAGAGAGAATGGCCGAAAGCTCAAGTGTCACCCCGTGCAATGCCAGCTGATTGCACGAACTCCTCCAGTTGGGCTACGTTATGTTATTTGTTCATTCAGTATCCCCCTAATTAAACGCGTTTTGCAAATTGTATTGAAATGTTAACTCTGGAAATCATATCAAACGCCGACTTAAAATCCCTGATACAACAAGGAGAGTCTGTTCTGGTTTGTGACAGACACGGTGTACTTCCTAAAACAATGCATCACATGCCGTGAGGGTCGAACGGTCTCCGCCAAATCGACACTGCCTAGCCGAAACACATAAACGAGCTTCAGGTAACTTCGCCGGCCGACGTGTGATGAAATGAGCCAGAAACTTATAACACCAGATTTTCTTCGCGATTGCCCTCCATAAAGATCGGTCATGTGGGTTGCCTTTTTCTTCGGGCATGACGCTCAAAAGGGCATCATTGAGCTAGTTGGTAGGCGTCCATGGCGTACGTTAGCACTGAACTGACCTGTCCATCAGAGAAACACGCTAGAAGCACGCCTCAGGAGCTCATCGTGAATCAGTTTTGCTTCAGTCGCTTTGTAAAAAATTCTTCCAGAAAGCGTAATACTTCATACGCGAAGAACCCACCCTCAAACTCTTCGCGCATCACCAATATTTGTTCCTTCCTTGCACCAGTGTAAAAAGTTCGCATTGCAATGGTGTCCGTCGCAGTGTACATACATACTTCTAAACTTAACTCTGTGGATCTTATAAGAGGTCGCGTTGATCTCTCCTTCTGCACCCATTTGTATGGTTCCTTTTCCGCTTATATCACTAACCTGTCTTTCAGCGATAGAAGGTACTGCTCGAGTATTTAGCTTACAGCAGCTTTTTAGGAAGTGATAGGGAGGCCTTATAACCGGGTGACGCTTGGTTAAGCCCCGTGTCAGGCACAGTGTAGGCGCGGCCGGTTTACAACTTACGTTGAACCACGGGCGTTATCGGTCCCGCTTCAGGTCACTTACAAACGACTTTAGCACTCCTGACAAGGCTTCGGTATAAAAATCGATGTCTGTATTTTGTGGTACCTGGAACAAGGCTGTAAATTTGGGCCCTACCTTGGTCGAACCCAGCATTTCAGGTAGTGCTTCGTGCTTTTTTAGCAGAGTGGTTCTTTGCTAAAGGAAAACTTCGAATCCAGCCCGTACACGCCACCTTAGAGCGCTTCGTTTGCTTAGCAGATTGTTTTTTCCAATGTATCAAGGTTTCCGGTACTAAGGTCAGATACGAGCATATTAATTACCGACCTTCCCACAGAATTTGCAAACGTTGGGGTATTGCAACCGGTGAGTAGGTAGTAATCGAAACTATTGGGCAGACTCACTAGTATGTGTTTCTGGGTCATTCAATTTGTTCTTTCTTGCGTTTAAATTACCAACAGATATTGACGGGGTATTCTATGAAAGAAATGCTCGCATGGCATGAGTGATCTTTCCCATTAGTATCCCAGATGGAAAGCATAAGCTGCTATGTTTTTACATCTGGTGCTCATCAGAATTACTACATCCCTCTCTGTAAGTGACACACTGGTTTCTCCAGATCAGCTTGTACAGGACTGAAACCTCACCCAGAATACATGCAAGCTCCTACAGAAATACATGCAAGAACGCGACATGCAAGTTTGGTCCTAGCGGGTATGAAAATTTATCTATGTTTGTACAAGTGGGACAACCGTACGGCGTCGTATTCGATCTCGAAATTTTTTATTTTCAGTTCATATATTCGTGCAATACAAGTGTATTTTTCTACATAATAATAAACAATCAGCTTTCTATAGTCTTGAATAATTATGTGCTATAATTATAATTAATACTACTTATCTGTCAAGCTTGGCGCTTTTAAATGGTCGTACTGAAGTCCCACGCTATCTTCTTTTGCTTCTAGCAACTTCAACTGTCACTCCAGTTGTGAAATGATCTGGGTGCAGGTTGAAGTATAAGGGACAAGATCAGAATTTCCCACGTGATCAAACATTATAATGAAGTATTAGGATAGAAGCAACTTTTTATCCATACCTCAAATGAGCACGCGGGTAGAGTGATACCAGGCCTCTCATCGATTTGATTACGGTAATAACGATCTCACTTAGAAGTGTATCAATGCGCAGCCTTTCGGGCAGAGAACAAAACATTCAGAAACGGGATTTGTTCTTCAAATTATTTAAATTATTATATAGTTGCTCGCACCATCGTAGCCTATTACCTATTTCGTACCTACCTAGCATTTCTCAGGTACGTAAAAAAAGGAGATCACACTTGTTACAGGTAAAGTAAACATGGGAAATAGAATAGCTTAGAGGTCCCCCAGACAGTCATTACTTTTGCAAAACGATTTAGTTTCAAGGTAACTTTGCAGACACTAAACGTCTCTCAATGCCAAAAGAACTTAATTGATCTATGTATAATATAAGTTTAAAATAATTTACCCTTTTACACGTCTTAGAAGGATCGAAGTACGTACATTGAAACATGATCTTTTTTGTTGGATCATATCCATCAGCTAGGGGATTGTGGGTTTGCTTTTAATAAAACCATATGGCCTTCCATCTCACGAGATCTCATCATATCATAAGGAGTTAAAAATGGGAAACGATTTTTCTGATTATAGCGCCGATAATCATACGGCTACTCTATAATTGTCAATAATTCTACTTTCCTTTAAAAAGATATGTCCCTTTAAAATCGGGTACAATTGCAGATAGTCCAAAGTATTTGGATATCATATTCGAACGATCCACAAAAAGTACACTGAATTTTCACGATTTCATAAAATACAAGATGGGAGGTTTATACTAGAGTTGTTTACAAGTTCTTTCCTTTAGAACTGAACAAGGGTGAGCTTTAATTGGAAAAAGAAAGGCACCTGTTGAAAATCTCACATGAGGTCCAAATAGTTTATTTCCTCCTCGCAATCGCTGGTTACAATTTTGCCTATGTCTTTCAATAGCTAGTAAGCTCGTTTGCCTAGAGATGTTGGTAAGCCCGGCAATAACAAAATTCGTTTAAACGTTTGAAATTATGCTTAGATTATTTTACGTTTTATATTTATCCTTGTTGGTTTTACATTAATTAGCCTAGGTAACATAGTCGATAAGATTTATGAAGTTGTTATACATTATCGTTAATTACGAAAAATCGATACTGGATTTGCTCATGATCGTGTTCGATATTCTCGTGAGGTGTTTTTCGAAAATTTGACTATTATTTGCATTAAATGTGAGGTTATAAACAGGTCAATGATTGGCGCTAATTTAGTCATTTCTTTCGTGTACCTAACTTACAAACGTCAGGATCAATTAAGTTACTATACAGTTACTAATGGATTGTACCGCTTCCGTTCGTATAGGATAATAAGATTGTCTACCGGAAAAATCAAAGCTTGAATTTTACTACACTAGGTAGTAGAATCGTCTTTCGAAATTTAGCCTAAATTAACCATACGATTTGGCAAGTAAATGTATACGTATATACCAACGGAGAGGTGATGAATTTGGGTTTCACAAACAACGAATCGTTCATATATTGTTCTCATGTGACGATACTAAATTGTAAAGCTAAATAAGGTTATGTGTAATTGTTAGAAGTATGATTGATGGGCGACGCCCAATACCGACTGGACTACCTTGAAAACGTCCTCGAAGGCCCACGGCCGATTGTACCGCGCTAAAACACCGAACGGCTGAAAAATAAGCAAAACGCACAGCAGTAGAGTGCAATGGACTTCCTTAAACCGCGGCAAAGGCATTGCAACGAGTGTCGCCATGGCGACGCTTGCAAGGCTCAAATAACGTCATTTGGTACGGTTCCGGTCACTCTTCCGGTCGGCAGCGGAGCTTCGATGCTTTTTGCACGTTTCATTCCTAACTCATCTCCTGATCGGCTGCACCTCTAGCTGCCTGGTAGCGTATTAAATAAACAAAGGCCTGTTTATCAGTACGTTATAAATCCAAAAGAACTTTTTCTTTCAATTGTCAGATTTTAGTGGTGGGTCCCTCTGAAGCACATCGAGCCCGAGAAACAGACGCAAATATTGTCCAGCGTTGGTCGAGCCTCTTTCGCTGGCGATTAGGAATACATAGTGAGTATACGCATACGGCGTTACAGATCGATACAGCTCTGGCTCACTCAGATCGGAGACTGTGTGGCTGTTATATTCGGTTGCCACCATTTCGGCTTTTTTCGGATCTGTCATGGGACGTTTACAAGTAGGCAATTAACACAGAAAGCTGTCTTCCACTTCACACTCCAAGTAGTCTCCCGTAGCCGTGAAGCGATTCTTTCTTACAGGCACTTCCACCTCGCCTTGACAAAGATGCCATGTATGTCAAAATCCTGTACGGTGGATGGCAGGAGATTGGTGATGTCTAAATGAGCTGCGAAGGTTGGCCGACCTGAGGAGATAACAGAACAACGTATGTAAGCGCCTCAGAGCTTTTCTGCGCCCACCCGCGACACCGACCATAAGCTAGACAGGTTCGGTTATAGAATAAAATATGTGCTCTTAGGTTTGCTGCTCCCGTGTGTACACTCTGCCACCTGTGCATATTATCGAAGCAGAATATCAACTGTGCCGGCGGTTACCGCTACGTGCAGACGCAGAAGCTGGCAAACAAGTCCGCCTTGAGAGAACAAAAGACTATAATTAAAGAGAGCCAATCCCGGGCAACCTTCAGCCTGTTGTTTGACTTTATAGTTTCGATGCACCTTATACATATATTGGTTCTTAACCAAGTAACCGAGCCCGTCAACGGTGGGCTAGTCCATTGTTTGATGATAACGATAATTACTATTATATTATTATCTTGGCAGAATATTTAGGTAGAGAGCACGAAAGGCTTCTGCTATGGTCTAAGCATGACCCTACCTAGAAGGTTCTGTCGTTCTACGGGGCTCTGCAAGACGAAGTAACGGAAAAGGAGACGAGCAAGATAGAAGACAGCTTGTGACAGCTAGTGACCCTCCCTCCATTCGCCGGCACTTATAATGCAAGAAGAAACGCGTCACCCGGTACAGCTCGTCGCTCTCGCTGGTGATAGGATGAAGAGCGATGGGGTTCTGGCGGCAGCCGCTTCGTGATACGTTGAAGGGGACCGGACGCGATGGACGGCTGCACTGTTGGTTGACGGGGCTACGATCCACGCCACATCGTGCCACTACGGCACAGTGAATGCATTAGACGTACTCAACGCGCTCAGGACAGCGATGGTGACGAAGCAGTAGCGTCCCTTTACCTTGTACCTCGCAGGAGACGTTAGCAGAGGACGACGGTTTCGACGACGGCGTAGGAGTCAGAAGGAGGTAAACCTTTTCCTAGATACTCTGTTCACTTGGTTACCCGTTCGTCCGTTTATGTTGACAGCGCCGGAACGGCAAGGTAGAACGCGGGAAGTGCCCTTTCATGTAAAGAGTCTCTTGCTTTCTCCCAAATCTAACGCGCAGAATTGCTCTGAAAACCTGAAGCGGCGAAAACAACTATGGTAGACACAACGAGAAGGTACAAATAGAAACGCCATGCTACGCCAACAGAAACAGCAGAGTGCTTCACCCGGCAGCGTCAATCGGTTCAATTATTAGCTCACACACAGCACTTCAAAGGGGGCGAGTACAGCAGACGGTGTTGGAGTGCGGCTGTGGGACCGCAAGGAAAGAAGACTATGTAAGAACATAGCTGATCCTGTACGACCGCATACCATAGAATTTCCACATCCATAAAAGCAGAACCCAAACATCTACAGAGTGGTATCGTAAATATTTGAACGGGAAGCTGAGGGGAACTCTGTTTGGACTACTAACTGACTTTTAAAACTAAGAGGATTAATGACGTACAGGTTCGACTGCGCTACATGAACTCTTCGTGTGAATTGAGAAGCGTGCATAGTTGTTGCACTATGATGCTTCATGCTTTCTGAAGGTGGCCGGTCGACGCAGTTGCGGGTTGTATTGAGACTTGAAAAAAGAAATGAAGAATGAAGAACCCAGTAATGTGTCTTTTTATACTGTTTAACCGGTAATTCAATTCAGGTATATTGCCTTATCCGGCGGAAAATTGGGAAGATTATGATGATCTCCACCGTGAGTGACGGCTGCTGTGTCCTTCTTTGGTGTCACGTACTCGAAACAAGTCCTAGCGTTTAAGTCATAAATAGAACAAAAACAGAAGAAAGCAAAATATTTCTTTATGAGTGGTAATGCTCACATTGGATTTTTTTTTTACGAAGCTGGTTATAATCGTCGCAGAATGATTCATTTTTGAACCGTTTCAGTGATCTTATCTGCTGCGTATCCAGCATCAATGTGCTTCTACTGCACCAACAAGCACGTCTTTTACGGAAGATATTTATTTAGTATTTTATCCTAAATTAAAGCCTATGATATTTCAATCTACAGAATGCTCCTGGCCGGTACCCGTGATAGTACATAAACTACCAAAAATTACTATAGGCATTGAGATGACACGATCACAGAGTTTTCTGTCCTATTAGGTTGCAACTAGGCTAGAAGCTACTAATTCGGGCCCACTGCTCGATACCGATTGTTCGGATTCATCGACCGTTGTCAATCACTGGAAAGATCTCGCGGCGAGACATAATTGACTCAAATAATGATAAGCTAATTTGCAAAAAACATCTGCAAATGCAAACATTTGCTTTTTTTTGTGAACAGGATTGTATTTTGGTTGACTAAGACTTTCTATATGATTATTGTTTCACCTCTCTTGTTTTTTTTTAGTTAGCGTTATTCGTGTGTAAGTTTTGCTTAACTAACCCCATACCTACAGGCAAGCAGGCAGGCAGGCGTGTACGCACGCTTTGATTTTGATGCCTCGAGGTCTATCGCATGGGGCTAACCACTAGGCCACCCGTTAAATCCAACGCTAGGTTAGCTATTCTATTGGCGCCGTCTTTCTCCTGTCTTTGCTTGCTCTTTCAACTTTGTAAGCGACGTTAAATAAAGGAAAGTCTGACAGACAGACAAGCGGACAGATTTGCCTTCGAGGCCGACTAGCTAACGCGTTCGCTCGACATAGCAGTTGCGCGTGCGGGTACAGTCGTTACTTACCATGGTTCTGCGAGTAACGACTCTTCTACGGTTCGCTGTTCTGTAAAAGCCTCCTTCCCTTTCCTGTCTCCTTGCTTACCCCCCTTCCTGTCTTTGGTCGTTCTTTGAACAACAGCAGCAGCAGCAGCAGCAGCAAGAACACACCGCTGCTGAGGCGCGGCGAGAAAGGCGATGAGAACTGTGCGACGGGTACGAGTTGAGGGTACGGTGACACTAGAGTCTAGTTTATCGGTCTAAGCCGCCACTGAAGCTATTAAAGCGCTCGTTTCTGGTTCCGTGCCCACTGGGTGCTTCTGTCTGTTCGTGTGCGGTTCCCGCGTGCACCGAGAGCAGGCTGCAGCAGTTGCACCGGCACCCCCGTCAACGCCTCCTCTTCCATCGCCGCGTCCACCATCACTAGGCGACGCGACGAACGAACGAACGAACGAACGAACGAACAAACGGGTCACGGCGTCCTAGCAGACGGCCGATGCCGAGGAGCAGCGGTATGATCCGAGAGGAAAAGAACGAGGAGGTTAGAGGGAAGCTGCAGACCGGGGTTGAAATGCTGCTGAAAAAAGTTAATTAAAACCGCCGCATTCTCTGCTGCGTGGCGGTAGCGGCTCGTTTCGTGGACAAATGTATTCCTGCAGAGCAATGCCCCAACCGCTCTTGGGCCTAGAATGGAGAACCAGTAAAGGAAAATGAACTAGGACGTCCCGTGCTTTCTGATACCGAAACGGAACAAGCGGATGTGACGCGTAGCAATGGAACGTACCTAAAGTAAAAACGAGGCCCAACAGTACACGCTGCCGTTGCTCCCGTCGGTGGGCGGCGGCAACGGGTAGACTTCATAAATGCGGTCAGAAAAGTGCGAAAACCCTTCTCTGGCTGCTATGCCAGCCAATGGGTACAATGAGTTATTGAAAAAGCTGCATAAAATTTTACTCTCATTTTGAGAAACTACAACATTTCGATTTCAAATAAACTAACATGGCTTTAGGTAGAACTATAAGGTGAATGTGATATTCATAATCTAATAATGGTAATGTCGCGGCTGAATCCAGACTTGGCCAAAACTGTGACTATCAACTAGTCTATATCCCTAACAGTTCTCTTCCAATCTGTTAAAACAGTAAGAGAGGGCAGTACGTTGATATGTAAAACGTTTAGTACCTCAGCCAGTCAGATGGATGAACGAAAATTCAATGGGCTTAATGAACTGGCGAAATCTTACACGAAGAGCGAAGAATCGTTATCGCGTTAGCGGTAGCATTCGAGTTACGAGTATTCGATGCGGTAAATTCAAAGCTATTGCTGATTTCAGGATTTTAGCACTATATAATCAATTCTTATCACACACTGGTTAACGGGATCCTTCAGTGCGTGAGCCGTCGTAGCGCCGTCTTGGTAAAGACACAGAAGAAATGACAGGCCCAGTTGGAACTATCCCAGTTCGACAGATTGCCATTTTCGCCTATACGTTCAACTGGGCCGAGTGTCTTCGGATTCGCATGCCTCTATTATCTTGAAACAGACGTTACTAATATATACGTTATATAGCGTAGATCAGAATCTGAGCGGGACAAAAGAAGAGAAAAGTGCTACAGGCTTAACTTTGACATCGTAGTTTATCACAGAGCGTCAGTGCATAAAAACGGTCCGTTTGCAAATATTTCGTCAGTAATGGAGGTTCATAATTTTGCACCATTTTTGAAGGAATTGGTCTGGACTGGCTTGACGGGACTGACCGCGACGGAGTTCTTGTTGGCGATAAAAGAGAACAGACTCCACTGTTAATATAGCCCGCTGTCTATAGCCCTACTTCTAGAATCTACTTTTCGGCGACAGTTGGGGGTTGTCGCTTCCCTTCCCTTTGTAAGTCTAATCAGCCCTTGTTCCGCTGAAAACGTGCAGAAGCTCCTGTATAAACAGTTGAGCCCCCATATAAAAAAAACCTAGCGGGACGCAGAATCGGTACGATACCTATAGCACTGGGCTTTTCAAACGCGAACAGGGATGTGAGACCCGGAATTGAAATATCGCTCTAACAAGCAAGCTTAGTATCTGTAATGCTTTTTATTCTAGAATTTGCATTTTTGTCGGCCAAGTTGCATAGAAGACCGGAACTTTGTTTCGAATCTTTAATCCCGTATCCTTCAATAAAAAAAGGAGTTTGTTGTGATAGTCGTGTTAATGTTACTCGGGAAACAAAATCATTCGTAATAGAGAACAAGCTAAAAACAGTATTGGTCTGCTATCCAAATAAATTTTGCTTAGACCTAATAAAAGCTAACCCAATTTCAGTTTACCTGTATGGTAAGCCTAGATGAACACAGATGAGTCTTATAGCAGCGTTACTCTGTGAATGGTCAATAATATCCATCTTGCCATTTTTTCGTATATGCAGATAAGAACACCGTTGCATCTAAGTCTGCCTTATATTACACAAACTAATGAAATTAACTAAGTTGAGAGATCGAGTATCGTTGCGAACCACTTTGCTGCTTGGACTAAAAATTAATCTTTGTAAAGCAAAGGTATTAGCGATGTTTAAGAGCGCTCGTACACCGCAGAAACACATTTTTTTCGCATCTAAGATTTTATTAATAGGTCAAATATAAAACAAGTAACCTCTTTTATTTACATAAATTGCGCAACATTTATATGTTGTTGGCTGGACTTTATGAGGTGAACGTTAAACACTCGACTGGTATATAACTTACTCTACATAACAAGTTCACCTTCAGTTTTTTTCCAAAATATTGCTAGATTGTACCATCGAGAAGTTGCTTAGAAAGCTCTGTACACTGCTAAAGATACTACAGGTAATTTCGAAAAAAAATCTTGTAAAATCCGTAGTAAGGCTTGAACAGTTAGATTTGATTCTAGCACTATAACGATCTACTAAATAATAGGGGTAAATGGACAGTCACAGATAAACCTAGCCTACCATAATTATTTTTGTATGGCGGGTCTGTCTTTGTGGGACGCTATTGCCATTCATGGTAGGATTTCTGATGAATTATAATAGTGCACTTCTAGTATTAAGCTACAACAGTAGCTGCAGAGTGGAATCCCACCTACAGTTTAATCAGTAAAGGTACGGTTATGTTGATGATAGGTCTCCTAGGAATGTGTAAGTAATTAAGAAAATTAAAAAAAAAAAAAAAAAACACCTATGAAATGTTATTCAGACAAGTTATTTTGCCAAAACTATTGTAATAAATATATGCTAGACTTCGCGGCCGCGCTTCAAATATTGGTTTCCAATAAATATAACACCGGTACAAAACGCTTTTACTGACATAGAGGATGTAATTTTTGTGCAAAATAAAATCAAGCTGTGTACGATGTACGAAGTGCGATCTATAAGCCTCGAAATACAGTAGTTAAAAGCTTTTGTTCGCTTTACACCCCCCTGTTAGCCCAAGTACACTTGTCCCTTCCGCTAGATCGTCTAAAGTACGGCCGCCGTAAGCTGATACAGCACTCCGAAGCAGCTTTCATCCCTGCCCATTGTTTCGCGTTTTTTTATTTAATGCTTACACTTTAGACCAGTAGATGCTTATGAATCTCACACCCTTCACACGGAACTCAAAGCCGCTAGTATCGCGTCTGATTTCAACTACTCTGTGCACAACTTGCTGGTAAGTTGTATTACGATTATTAGCCTTTAAGGGTAAGCGAGCGACGTATCATAAAGCCATTGCTGATTCTCTGTACGAAATCGACAGGCAAATCCTGTGCAGTATCATTAAAATACTAAAAAAAGGAAAGCGAAAAACTAGAAAAAAAAACGAACGTAACCGCAGCATTAGTTTTGGATGAGTAAACTCGCTGTAGTTTCGATAACAATGAAAACTCTGTCGGGCCCTTCATCCCCGTATCAAGCAGGTTTGCGCCCACTCCGCCATTTGACAGCGACGTTGCCTTCTTGGTCAGTCTGCAATGCTTGCTAGGCCCACTTTGCTTAGTTTTGAATTTTGAAGATGCGTCCGGGTTCGAGATATTCATCCCTTATCCGGTTCAACTGCGCCCTAAGTTTTCACAGTTCTTTCCCACACTTTTATTCCAAGGTCCCTGTTTGAACCTTTTGACCCAGCTGAGCATTCACTGGCGTTCGTTTTGCACCCGTTTACAATACTTTGCAAATGGCGCCTCGTTTGCCGTTTGAAAAAGATGACTCTAAGAGAATACTCTGGAAGAGGTTAGCAACGAAGTAAAAAAGACAGGAGGCGAAAAAGTAGAAGGATTTTCTTGATAGTCTCTGTATGGAACGCTGCCGGTGAATTTCGCTGGGAAACGGGATTCGTAGTCGGGACGGGGAACGGCAGGAAGTCTGCGCAAGGCAGCAGCGCATTTGGTAGGGTGGAAAAACAGCCGCGAGCGGGCAGGCAGACGAGCCCTCCACCAGCCTCCAGACCTAGCCGCACGAAGGAAATAGATGCAGCCACTGCCGCGAGCTGGTCGTGTACTGGCACGGATGACGCTATTGCAGCTACCGTTGCTGTTTTGGAAGGGGAGAAACCGAAGAAGGAGGACGAGTGGTGGTTGAGAAAAAGGAAAGAGCAAAAGAGAGAACTAAGAGAAGAAAAAAGGGGCTTGGGCGAGAGAAATGGGGGCGAAAAGACAAAAATATGCGATAGTTTCACGCATGAGAACGTTGAAACAGAGAAAGTTTTTAGGCGTGTTCTTCTCGTAAGGGACACAGTAGAAGGAGGTGACTTTAAAATGAAAAGGAAGAGATATCATTAGGAAAGCGAACAGCGGCAACAAAATACGGGAACAACGATGGAACTGAGGCGCCCACACAGTACGAAGCGTTATCCTGTGCTTGCTGCTACGAAGGGTCTGGCGGGGAAACTGGATAGCTGAAGGAGGTCTCTGGCAAAGAACGTCCTTCTTTTCAAGTCCTAACTAGTTTATGCTACATTTGGCAAATGCTCGCTGGTACAGCAGCCTTTGAGTGCTGCGGCACCTCGCAATCTGTCCTAGCCCCACCCAATGTCCTGATACCGCTGATACTTATCTGGCTTCTGTGGCGTCCATACCAAACGTCGACAACACGCGTTGAGGACTAAAGCAATCTATGATAAGATGTACGGGATCATCTTGTCATTCACCAACGGGCACACATTTTCGAACTGACCCTTTACAAGGCGGATTAGTGACACGTACATAACTGATACTACTTTAGCGGTTGCGTAAAACGTGGCACGCACCCTGACATGATGAAGTATTATTGTTATAGCTATGCTCACATAGAAGTTTAATGGACCTATAAACATTTTCATCTCGCGGCCGGCCCTTGGCCTTTATTCCTTATATATTCGACCACCCTGTGCTAAGTTTTCCTCCATCGGTTGCTGGCCATCCGATCTGTTGAGCCAGTGAAATACGGACCCACGATGCCTGTGCCCCTTAAGGACGAAGGGACGTGTAGGCCTTGTTGTTTGCTGCAACCGCCGTCGGCACTAACCGCGTCTCGTTGCTAGGGCATCGACCGTTGCTCCTACCATGTAAGTGCTGTTTCAGGTATAAGCGCTGTTACCCTTTGCGCGCGGTATTGGTCGGTGCTATTGTCGTACCAGGTGGAATAAAAAACCACAGAGATTTTCATTCGATCAATCCCCTTGTCTCTGAAAGCAAACCGAACCCACGCGAGCAATAGGCTGACGCTACGCGCACGGCGCATTACTAACTAAGCCATACATCTTGGCTAATGGATTTATGAACAGCAGATAACTCCTAATAAGCTTAGTTTATTTCGCTAATTATTATTATTATTATTAGATGAAGTACAGTTCCTTAAATAACATATGCGATACTACAGCTTTGACGCGTTCCATCGTCTCCATATCGACAGTGCCCATGGTGTCATTAATTCAGTTAAAACACTATCGGAATTGCACTCAAAGACTGGATGGAGAAAATCCCGTGCTATTCTAATCTTCACTGCAAAATGTCTTATCACATTTGCGATGTTTCGATGTGGCCTAAGTTCTATGTGTCAATTCGACCTTTTTATGCAACTCTCTAGTTCAAAGTAGTCAGGTCTGGAGGCAGTTCGTTTCGAGCAATAAAGAATTGCCCCTTCTCCTTTTCTTTTCAGCCTACTCATTCCTCAGGCATGTGAATGTGGGTCTACCATGTGCAAGTGTGGTAGCAGTGGTGGTAGCAGATCTGTATAATTTATAGCGTAGCGCACTCAGACTATAGTTTCTTCCAACTCCTCCGGCAGCTGCTAGGATGCGTGGCTCCCTACGACTCCACTAACCTCGTACCTCAGCATTAGTCACCGGTTGAGGGAACGCCCCTCAATATATGGCGTTATGCTATATTGCCGGAGCTAGGCTACTTTCGTGCTACCGCTGTAGCTGTTACAGAGTGGTCATTTACTGATAGACTTTATAAATAGATAAGTTATTAATAATCATTTCGGAAAAAGATCGGTTGAAGATGCAGCACAGTAACACCAGCGTCGCGGCACTTCGCCGCGAGCAAAAGGCCGCAGCATATCTATTCGAGCGACCCTCATCGCTTCCGCTGCTGCTATTGTGGTCGATAGTCATGAGCTGTCATGGCAGATGTTGTAGTGTAATCGGGGATATCAACCGGCTGGTTTAGCTGATTATCGAACGCCTGGGTCAACCATGAGACCGAGTTATATACTTTGACCAATACGAGATAATGTAGAAGGAACTCTTCTGTCTGATGGATCGGTGGCCGTGAGGGGATGAAAAATCGACTGTCAAAGCCGGCTTCTTCGTGGTCTTCGGCCTCGAATACAATGGACTCGAGTCGGCGGAAAAAGCGCATTGAATTGAATGGAGTTTTGAAGCAGTATTGCACTAAGGACGAGAGGGAGAAGGTGCGCGAGATGCAGACTATTCACATAAAGACAAGATGCTTCCCATCACTTTTCCAGTTTCTGGACACCAGTAGACCATCCATACTAGTGATGCCGATGCGTAGGACTCGCACATAGGCCTACTTAATATCTACACATACGGAAGTAGTCGCTGATGGACACTCACTTGTGTCCGCATGGTACAGCCAATGATAATCTAACGGATCAAGCGCTGGAAGCCTATTGAAAACTTTGATTTTACAATGACGATTAAAAAGATCATGACAGTGGTAGAGTTCACTCACAGCAATCTGTATTCACGCAATCAGCACAGAGGAGATTCAAAGAATAAATAAATAAAAAAAAAAGAAGAAAACAAGAATTCTAAGCCTAAAATGAGACCTTTAGAGCTTCCTCACGACGACAGTACTCTTGGGTTGCAAAATAACTTCTACTGCGCCTTTCGCTATCATGAGTGACATGCTTGTTCAACGATGTTGATACTGGATGTATCGCTCATTATAATTTTTAGTTATTTAAACGTGCCGCCATTTAAAATAAATCGGAAAAGTAAAATCGGCACAGTACGCTAGTATATCAAAAGGAAGTTGCAAGTTTAAGGTCAAACATAGCTTTCTGCTCATAAACTTGACCGTGTTAATAGCGCTTTAGATAATTTTACGGAATGGACAGTAAAGCAAAAAAAAAAGCAAAAATTAAAAGTTAAAAAAGCAAAAATTTCTACTAACTTAGACAATATAATCAAAATGTAAAATTATTGTGGCTCCGTTTGCAGAATGACGTGAGTTTCACCGAGGGAACGACTAGGCGCTACCAAGGAGCCTGTTTTTTTAATCAAAGTACGACCAATAGTAATAATGATAATAATAATATAGCAGAGAAATTACCAACATAGCAAATTGGCATTATGTGGTATGTTAGCGCCGTTCTTGAGGAGAACGAACAAAGAAGAAAGTCATACCTATATTATATATACTTGGCATATGTTATTTATACCCATATATGCTCGGCACGTTCCTGTTAAAATATATTTCCTTAACCATGTACGGGAGCTTAAAATAGATGTCGTTTGGTTGTCACCCAGAAGAGATTGATGTATACATTTTTACATCATCGGCTGGGAGCTTCGCCATCTTTCCTGTCTAATATATGTAAAAGTATGAAGTCAGTAGAGCTATTCGAAGGCTGAAGGTCCACTAAGCAAAGTATATCACATAATAAGACTTCATTAAACTTAAAATGAGCTCATTATATGGTACATAGTTGTATAGTGAACGTATAACACACCTGATATAAATGGATGCTAAGAAGAATGTAATTTTTTTTGTGAATTAAAAGGAAATATGTGTGACAAAAACGCCTTACAGAGGCCGAACAGTTCAGTAAGAACGATAAATCTGAATCGATATTGTTTTTTAGCTTCAGAACTTCGAACATATAAACATAGGAAATGTTACATTTCGTTTATGTGAAGCCCAAAATCTTTAACAAAGGTGGTAACATGTGTGTATGACTGGCCGAGCGCTGCCTAGTTTCGGTCCTACTGACAGCACTGTCGTAGGACTGCGAAATGTTTAGGCCACAAGGAAGTGCTAAACAACGATAACTTAGTGAAGCACAAACCAGAAACCAAAAAGGCTCTACGTTTGAGTAAATATCGCATCCCTGAAAGAGGAAAAAAATAGGGCAAACGCTGAAGAAGGACCTCCTAACAAGATAGTACGTGCGAAAAACTACCCAGCAAACATTCCTGACGACCTTGGCAGACAATGCCGAACTTGGCCTTTCTGTACATAAGAAACAATGCGGTGCTACCCTTAATACACACCTCCGTAGCGCCAGAGTTATCCAAATATTCAGAATGCTAACATTGGCCAGAACGAGTGCATCCGAATTAGGTGCTATCAAAGAAAGACGCTTTTTTTTTAACGAAATTTTTTGTAGCTCAGAAAATGGCAGAGGCTAATTTTTTTTTGTATTAGATACATTTTCGATCGTTGCTCGCTCATTTCTAACAACATCACTTTTTTTGTGAGATAATGAAGGCGGAGGCAACATTTCGCTGTGATATCATAGCTGAACGCTCATTTAAGCCTATTCGTTAACTACTAATTCTCAAAAAAAAGTTGTTTACTAAGCAAACGTTAAATGAAAGACAACTGTATGCTTTCCTCTCAGTGACGAAGGGCAGAAACCATTTGAAAATACAAATATAATTATAGAATGTAACACTCATCTCCAGTCATCATGATTATAGTCCTGTCATACTCGGGCTGTTTTGAAATTCATGCCACGCGCCGTGTAAATCAAACAAATCACTAGCGCAGGTGAGGAACACGTAGCTGATATTCAGTAACTTAAGAATGAGCGTCCTTCTCAGTGTTGAATATAGACAGTATGCAGTTGGAAACCTCGAACGGTTCGTTGCAAAACGTTTTCTTGTTCCTAATGTTCTGAAGTGAGTTTTAGTGAGGGAACGAGTAGCCGCACACATTGCAGGTGCTGCCCTGCGCGTACTGTGTGGCCTGATGAAAAGCGATCAGCACATATCTATATATATTTCGCTGTATCTGAATGTTTTTTAAAAAAGTAACATATTTGAAGTTTATACGTGGCCTTCCTGTCAATAAAGTGTTCTCCTCTTGAAGAACACTCTAAATATTGCTCTAAGATTAAGAGAAAGTTTTTGTTGTTCAAATACCCATTAACATGCGCAAATACGTCGTTATCTTGTTATCACATTCTTTGACGTAATGACCATCTT
Source organism: Varroa jacobsoni (assembly GCF_002532875.2). Lineage (NCBI taxonomy): Eukaryota > Metazoa > Arthropoda > Arachnida > Mesostigmata > Varroidae > Varroa > Varroa jacobsoni. The sequence continues at coordinate 144,743 of NW_019214124.1, forward strand.
ATAAATGACGGGTGCAACAAAATGTGGATGTTCGATCGTCTCTCAATCGTCCGCCGTGCATATAGGGGTATCAATAGGCCCTGACTTAGGGCTGAAGGATCAGTTTGTACTAGATCGTTATTATTATGCTCAGAAGCATCAACATGGTCATCACTATCATCATCAGTAGCCTATACAACGTTGTGCGACTACGCAAGGCGAGAAAGGGAGACAGGTAAGCACACACGCATACATGCATGTGCCATTCATGCCTGGCGATTCGATGGGCCCTGGCCCCGCAAATGTGTAGTCGCATGTATTGTAAGCTAGCAGGTTGGTGGTAATCTTGTTTGCAGCAACTTGTCCCTATTTCCCGCTTTATATACGAAATGGGCGCTCACTGGCCTTCGGATCTCCAACTCTCCATCCAGAATCCAATAAAGTGGTCCGCTACGTTCATTCAACGTCCAGACGAACTCTTCGTTTTCTGTCATCGGGTCAGTAAATGCGACTAAGTTATACCTACTTCATTCGCTTCGTAATCAGCTAAGCAAGTGAAGTAACTTCAGCTGAAGTTAGGCGCAATCAGCGAGCCATACGAGTGCATGGCGTACATTTCCTCAAACTGCTATTGACGAACATATTATCACTTCTGCCGCCTCTTGTCGGTAGCCGGTTACTGAATTTCCGTTTGATGATCTGATTCTCCAGCTTAATTCTGCTGCGTGCCGTAAAGAGATATATACCTTTATATATGCGTAAATATGACAATGCAAGGGATATCAGGGATAAAAACTATAATGTCTGAGCTTTTTTTGGCTGTTGATTGCGAGATAAGGAATTAAGATCGTTAAGCAGAGAAGAGAAAAAAAGGTATATGTTTTTTGTGAGTTATTTTCCACCAGCTTGACCTAGCTCATATGGGTGCCAAAGATTAGAATAGAAGAACAGATACTTTGCATCAAAAGTGCATGCGTGTATGAATAGATGCGTCTGCATGTAGGTCGCGGCAGGCGGCCAAAGGCGAGGCGGGCACTCTTTCTTCGCCACCTCGATTGCCCCGGGGCGTTAGGCATGGCAGGCGAACAACAGAGACGTGTCAACTGTCTGTTGATCCAACAGGAACGAGAGAAACAAGTCAACATTTGCAGGTGCATCCAATGTGATTCTTACCCCTCGGCTGAACAGGATTTTAGCTTTCAAAACAAACAGGATATCTTCATGGAGAAATAGGCCTAATGAGCATGCAAAGTCAACGATGCGAAGACAATGCAACTAAAAAGGCAGGTAAAACTTTCATTTTATTCCAGAAGATCACATCCACAAAAGCAGATAAAGCATTTTAAATAAATAAAATAGCTAATATAAAACCTAGTCAGACAGACAAACAGACAGACGCATGTTGTGATCTTCAAAATTCAACGTCGAAAGCCTAGCATGAGAAAAACAGAATTGAGGCATTGACTAAGCGTGTCAGGAAATAGGCCGTTTCCAATAAATAAAATATTAATCCGCGTCAATTTGCATTGACCAATGGTCTGGACTGTAACTCAATCTAGCATACTTAATCTGCCATATTCCTTTTCATCAAAACATAATGTATATCATAAAAGTAGAGTATTGAACTATTCAGCTGTAGCCGGTACATACCGCTTCTAGGATTATCTATATCAAAATCACAAGGTTGGAATTGTGTAGGATCTTCACGAAAACGGCTACAGTGTAGAATTCTGCCATTGTTTTGTCCCAGATTACAGACAGACAGACTATTATTGTGCTGTTCCCAGAATATTCTAATGACCAAGACTCTATTAATATGTACGTACATACGATTACAATGTCGGATAAAAAAAAAACTCCCGAAAACAGCGGTGTTCGGACTTGACTGTGGTTTTTACTGTGGAGACGGCGCCAGTCCCTTTATTGGAACGCGTTCTTGCTGAAGCAATAGTGAGGGATTTAGGCCAATGCGCCCCACTCGCACAAGCTATTTCGTGACGCATGGCGTACTAGTAATCGTTGAAAGTACCTTAGTACGACCGCATTCAGTTTTCTCCACTCTCTCTCTCTCTCTCTCATATATATACGAATGTATAAGCCCTCGGCACCTAACAGTGTCAGGTGGGTACCTAGGGTTTGATTTGTTTGCCACCATTGGCTGGGTTAAGAGTCATGTCGAACATGGCCTGGAGAAGATCGTTCGCGATAACCTGCTATAAAACTACGGCTCTTAAACGCATCGCATTTCGTCTAGCGATTACTCAACAGTCGGAGATTGGGTACATGCAGTCACCACAAAACGACTTGTCTAATCGTTTCCTCCATTTCAAGCGTTTCGTCCTACAGGACGCGCGCGCAGCTCACCGCAGCAGATGTACGGTTATATCAGTGCCAATGAGACGAACGTTGGTTGCACTGTGACACATTCTACAAGGACGTGAATCATGAGCGGTATACGGTAGCTAACATAAGCGACCACAGTTCGACAATTATTTAGTCGGCTCATACATTTCTGGCTGGAATGTTTGGCTGGTAGGCGGAAGGTTGTGAAGTGTTGGCCATTCCGCATGTCACCGCTTCTATTGGAGCAACCCCTGTTGTCTGCACGTCCTCTCCACGCTATGGGGTTCCTTTCGCTTCCAGGGCAACATGATTATGGCAGTTAGGCTGAGCTGCAGCATGAGACGTAGCTGAACTACTGTCATGGTACAGCGCCAGAGCATCGTCAACGACTTGCATACCCTTCTATACAACGCTACAACCACATTTCTAGGCAGCCATTGTGGACGCTGACTACTGCACTACTGAATATCAGTCCTGGCTTACTCAGAGTCCTTGCAGGCTCACATTTGCGTTTACTCACAGATACATATATCTGCACAGACGCGCGATCGACCCACTGTCTGCCGTTCGTGTCGCATACTTTACCAACGGACGGAATCTCCCCCCAACTTTCTTTGTTTCGAGCCTCTGCCAGGAGTTTCGCCGTCATCTCGCCGTACATTGAAAGCGCTTCGTACAGACTCGAAAAGAGGCAAACCGCGAGATGATTCCATCATCTACTTGGTTCTTATTAGGCTTGTACATGAATGTAACAGCTTTGATTTTTACCATGTCATTACTTTTGCGCAACTGAGTTCGTCGACAAAAGCGCCTGATCTGACGCTATCTCACGGACAGATCGTCTTGCGAGGACGAATTGGTTTTTCTACTCTCCTGAGGATGCAGTTATTTTTTTTATTATTCGATGGAGCACTCGTATGCCAGCAAAGAGGTGAAGCGAGATCTAGAGAGCGTTTGACGATAAATGAAGCCGCTTCAACAAGCTGGCTTAGGTGCATAGATATGGAAACGAACGTATGAATATAAAACTTCTAAACTTGAGAGAGGGAAAAAAAAAGGCCTGCAAATAGCTTCATCCACAGCGCCTATTGTAGGCTAACAAATTATGGCTGTCAAATATTTAACTGTACCTAATAGACGGATTGAACGTATCTTCAAACATTGTTCTTAACAAAGCTAAGTGACATTTAGTTCATTTATCCAACCGCGGCTTCTCTTTCTGCGCCCAATTCCTTTCCATCTTTATATGTCGTATGTTTCTAGCCAGGTTTTCCGCAACCTCGCTCTCGCTAGCTTTCACTCCGGGTATCTCTTCCACCTATGCTAACGATACTTAACCGATCACTCATTTATGCTACAGTTGCAGCAAGATGATGAATGGTTACAACGAAAATAACCTAGACAGGAGGAGTAGTGAGATACGAAAGAACAAGGGGGATACGGTAGATGGTTCTGATAGTTGCAACCGAGACAGAATAAGATATGTGCCATCGGCCAACCGACCCAGTTGAAGACGGCGACGACGATGAGTTAGCAGTTCTAGCCAAAGCCTAAACCACCCGACAGGATGACGGTGATAAGGTAGTGGGTGGCGAGAGCGGCAGCCCTTCCATTGCGTTCCCCATCGCCGTGGGCTATAATGAAGTGCTGGGGTTGAAGTAGGGGATAGATTGGTGGCAAGCGCCCGAACTGTTATGTGTTATGACTGGAGTGTAACGAGTCATGGACTCGAGAGGCGAGTGAATGGCGGCGAAGGCAGGCCAACAGAGGTAGAGAATACCAGCTAGGCAGTCAGCGCAGGCGCCGGCTGTTCGTTTCGTTCCGCGCACTTTCTGCATCAAACGCTGCTGCAGTACTGGTAGACGTAGTCATAGTAGTAGTTAATGCCGGTACTCCTGAATCGGCAACCGGGTTGAGAGTCAAAGCGTGCAGCGACTAGGACAGGACGAACGAGCTACGATTACTTGGAAAGGTAGCGCCAGAGAAAAACGGAGGGAGAAAAAGGCCGCGCGCGCGCAGGCGAGAAGCGAGAGCAACGCTTTTATGACTTGGAAATAATAGAGTAGAGAAGCGACGACTACTGCTGCTAGATGAACTATGAGCATTGCATGGAGCCTACGGACATGAGCTGGCGGTTCCGCGGCTTGCAAGTGGCGATGCAGTCGAACTGGCGGTAAAGTAAAGAGGGCGGGAAACACCGACACACGAACAACGAGAACGAACTTAAGAAAGCAATGGATGATAGACTGCAGACACACAATATATCTAAACGACGAATGATTGGGAAAGTAGCGACACGCCGATAATTTGGGTGGGAACAAGCAGCTTGCCAATGAAACTTATGGCTTCAGTATGTTTTGCTTGCTTTGCGGCTTGTCGTTCATGGGTACATTCAGAGACTGTGGGATGAAGGAAATGCGGCGACCTTGTTTGACCGAGGGGGTGTCAATGACAGCGGATGAAGATCATTGCGAATGTCACGTGTCTATTGGCTGTTACTATTGTTGCTTTACACGCCGATTCAAACTGTGTTCAAAGGAAAGAACGCTGAATATAGAAAAGCATCTAGACCTGTTCCATGTCTAAATGTACTGCCATTCACAGGTTTGCAAGAAAGCAGTTATTAGAAATCTGCGTTTTTACCATGTCGTGCGATCTGTTATGGACCTTGCACTTAAATGACCATACTTTATCTCTAATGTCACAGGTACCGGAAGATTGAAGTCGATTTTGTTATTTAGGCGGACCCTTCATTTTTATCTGAAATATAGTAATAGAAAAAAAAACTTATCAAGACTTTTCACTTGGAATTTACGTGCGTGTAGCTCCCAGATTATCATGTCATTGGCTAAAATATTCAATTGATCACATTCTCTATAAGCTTGCGCATTCAAAGTTGCGATTTACATTTAATGAAGGTGCATCTTTGCTCGGCGCAGGTGTGAGAGTTTCTGAAGCAAAAGTTAAATGAAAAGTGACATTTTTATGAATACGGTGAAATAGTACGGCGCTCTCTTCAGGCTTGCAGGGATCGACGTTACCATTCTACATATAATAAATAGTCTTGGAGTCCCGTCCTTCCGTAAAAACAAATCTGTGTTAAGTTGACTACTGCGCACCGCCCGAGTACGCGATGCAACGACGACGTATACCCAAGAGTGCTTTTAATTAGTAGACAACACAATTGAATGTCATTCATTGGGTGACAGGCTCGTGACATAATGGCTTCAGGATCGTTGACGTTTCTAAGTTTTTGTGCACTCATTCATGAACTGAATTCAAGCCGTCGTTTAGCGCCAGCTAAAAAGATATCGTTGAAAGCCCTTGGACGTTAACGCCATAACAAACAATTGGTTAGCAGTGGCTAAGAACACGCACAATTTCCCGCCAGTGACCGGTCATATGAATAGTCATGACATTGACTAATAGGTATAGATATTTCACTGGATCTTGACTTAAATGGAACAAAAGTGTTCAAAGATATCAGGGGTTCTACGACAATCCTTGAGTGGTTTCTGCATAGCAGAAACTGGGTAACAATCAACGCCAACTTTAATACGGTCGATTGTACAATCCTATAAATCTCATCTAAGCTACAGGTAGCAGTTCCTTCTCGGATTGATGATATTAAAGTAATGGATTCAGGCACGGTGAATTCAACAAGCAGCCACGGTTCAAGACGATTTCCGTGATAATGCAGCGGTGACGCGTTTGACTACTAAACCTAGAAACACTTAGGGATTTAGGAACGAAGTATTGCTTCTAAGCATGATTTTGTCCACGATATTTTGTCCCCATAATAGCATAGTGGGTAATACTTTTGACTGCTAGCGACATCGTGTGGACATTGTGTTTACCTTGAAGAAACGTAGTAGCCTAGCTTAAAAACAGGCCATAGACAAGCCTAGCCCTGGAACCCACGCACTTAATCAAACTGAGGCGTTTGCTATAATTCGCCAGAAGAGGTAGGAATATTTTGAAAATTATGGACGATAATGTAGCTAAACCAACTGAAAATGGCTCCGCGAAGGACACAGGACTTTCTCTAGAAGGCAGATCAATCTATTACCTTTCGGTGTTAACGATAATTAAATAGTCTTAGCAATCCTTTGAAGTAAGATTATGTAAGAACGTAGGTGCTTAGGGTCTGTAGCGGCGTCAAGCTACCGGTCTGGGCAAAGACCAAATATATTGCCGGGCATAATTAAGTCGTTTTTACGGCTTCGAAAAGGGAACGTTATGACTACAGTAGGGATATATATTCACAACATTTTTCACCAATCTGCAATACGATTTTTGAGCTCTTAACTCCCTTGGACAATCCGAATGCACCGCTTGTTTTTTGAATCTCACTTATGGCCCGTGGCTCCATTTTCGAAAATCATATATCATCTAGAACATAAAAGTAAAATATCTCCAAAAAGTAAAAACTTTTTGATTAAGATCATTAATTTATTCAACATAGATTGTATCTGGAATGTTGTAACGATGCCAAGCCCAACATACAGCTTTTTTTAAAATAATGAACGCTCATCAACGCGCCCAATATTCGATACTGCCAGCAGGGTGCAGCGGGTAAAAGCTTTCGCAATGGCAAAGATTCTCACAGGAAGACATTTTGCCCAGTCAACTTCCTTAGTTAGAGAATGTTCTCAATGTACGCCCGCAAAATGGAGCAACATTTTTTCAAATCGAGTGAATCTGGCAGGTAAAACATGCCCCCTATATTGGTCGAGATACGCACAGCAGCTTAGAAAATTGTGCTAACACGGTTTACGTTTAGCCAGCTTTTCTACATCTAGCAGAAACCCTTCTATAAACGTCTTTAAACATACGCCATTTTTCCTTCGTCAGTGTCACGCCTCATTCAGATTCGGCTAGATATTTGATTGTATCGACAAGAAGGTATCCAACAAGATGTTTTCTATTTTGAAGCATTGTTGTACTTTGCTGGTCGGGTAAGTTAGACGCCGAACACTGATCAGCAATTTCGTCAACTTCGCTGAAAACAGGATCAAACGAAGTATTGCGAACAAATGAAGCCTAGTAGGCATCTGGCTATAATGGGAAGCTTTTAAACAAACCCACTTTAAAGCTAGAGCGTCAAACATCAAATTCTTCTAACTTGATTATGATTTACTCCTTCAAATGCTTATTGGATGAAACTATCATATTGCTTTAACAAAAACATATAGAATTATGCATCGGCACCTCATTGTCCGATCCGAAAACATTTCATTCACCGAGCGCTAGTGTAGATTAATTTGTATTACGTTGAACGCACCGCAAGTTCTAAACTGTTGACCAGCTATCCACTATCCCTGCTCATATGCTTAATCACAAAGCGAAACGGATATTTCAATTGTTTACGCCTGTAAACTTGCCGGCATTCGTTCTACAACCACAACAACACATAAGTGCAGCGTACTACGATTTCAATGTGTTAGTCAACTGTGACTGGTCCGTTAGCACAACCTCACAGCGAGATCCACTTAGTGGACCTTCACTGGGGGGCAAGTCTTTGATGCTATCCATACACAAAGAAGTAATACCTGCAAATACCGAAAGAATCTTTGTTAGTAATCGTATACCTGTCGCAGTTATATGACTATTATATCTATATACGATGTATATATATATAGCGGAAATAAGCTCGATAACAAAAATCGGTATGTGTTACCTAGAAAAGTGCTCGTAGATTTTTTCAGTAGATGTAGTGTTATCCGAAGCAGTCGCGAAGGCTTGTATTTGCGACTACTTGAACAAGCAATAATTTATTGATATGGTTTACTGATTAGGTTGATGACCGCATTAACTTTCGAAGTATTGTTGGCCATGGTATATTAAATGTATTATACGGAACCAATCCAAGTGCAAATAATACAGGCGGTATTTTACAAATACTAGTTCTGAAATATTGCAATAGGGATTGCTTGACTTCGATTACAGTTATGTGTAGTGGCTGATAAGTTGCCGTCTGTTCCCAAAAACAAATTAACTAGTCCGTACTTCTTAAGAGCCTTCAGATACAATTCCTGCCAGCTTGCGAGTGCCACTTAGAAACGTTCATGGTCGTGTGGAATAAAAGCGCTGTGAATAAATACACGTGCTTCTGAAGTGCACGCGAGACGCATATGAATAGAGGCATGCTCTTCGACAACAATGCATGAGACAGCATAACGTTGGAAAACTGCCAATCCATGTTCTTCGTCATCATAAGGGGAAAACATCGACATCAATGTCGCCGGTAACCAAGGTAGCGAAAATCACGGACACCGCTGGAAACCCTCAAACGATCAAGTGTATGAGGAATTATCACACATGTCACTATCAGGCAGTTTTTATACGGGTATGCCGCGTTGCACGGAGTTGCTTTATGGTCAAAAAAATAGAGAATTTCAGCAACGAAATGCTATTGCCCAGGTTAAAAGCTTCATCTCTGTGTGATACGTGTGGTGCTTACCCGCGACCTGAATTGTTCATTCATATAATTGTTTTTAATGGCAGCATCGCGCAAACATGACTTTTACCTGTGAGCTAACCGGTTAGGAATATTGCAGAATGGCAGCTTCAACAGTAGAACATATACAACTTATGGTAATTAGCTTCACCATCGCATCTCACAAATTTTGAGGGACCCGGTTAGTAAACAAACGCCGTCGGTCCAAATCATGGAAACAATATAAGTATGCCTTCTCTGAAATCCTTTTGAGGGCTATCTCTAAATAGAAACAGACTAGAGCAACTTTACCGTAGTCGACGTTCATGATAGCTTTGAATCCTGTCTACCCGAAAATGATTGTCGCCAACGTTTTCTAATTAATTCATATATAAGACATGTCTTCAATATAAAACATATGCTTTCAATTCAAAAAGATCCAAACCCTCTTTGTCGACGGCTAAGGGCTGGCTTCTCCAAGCATCGAACGAACCGACGGAAGTATATGTATGGTAAGTAAAAGCTTTGGCTATCAGTAGGTAATATAATTAACACTCGAACCGATCGAGGTTCGACCAAGAGATAACTGAGAATAGTTGTAGGAACTAGTGTAAAACTGAGAAGTTAAAGTGGCCGTAACATTTACTTACAGCTAATCTATTGTTACCCTATTTATGGCACAATGACTAATCATTGAAGATGCCGTTCAACGTTGAATGGCCATTTTGCTTAGTTAACACCGCTCTTACAGGCCACTGGCACCTCTAAGGGTAGCAAACGAATCTATGTAACGTAACAGCACGGTACTCTAAAAGTGTTTTGGGTCTATATACCGGATGAGCCAAAAAGTCTAAATAGCAAATACATCTGTTATGGTAGAAAGGGAACTGCAAGCTGTTTCAATAAGAAAGCGCAAATAATTAGGACACATTTGAACCAGGACCACCCTAATGCTTCCCCTATGGTTGCTGCAATGACACAGCCATAAGTTGACAAGGTATGATTGGATAGTAGTGTACGTCGAAAGCACATATGACGTTTTGAATATGCCTGGCCCGTATGTTTGTGTATTCGTATAACCTAAAACTTTTCTCCCTTCCAGATTCGAGGCCTACGGACGAAGCGCAGTCGTAGGTTTTAACCCGTCGCAAACCTTTTTATCTACCTAGATATAGCGTGTCGTCTAACGCTCCATTCGTAATGTACTGAAGTGCGCGATTCCTTAAGTCAACGAGTTCGAAAGACAAGGTTGCTAGCGAGTTGCGCCGGGAACTGCGCACGGATAGTTGGTATCCGCGGAATGAGAGCGTAGAACCGTTACATATTTTAAGGTCGAATGATAGTTAAATGATTGCTTTTACCATCTATACATTCGGATATAAACGCCGGGAAACGAAGGCTCAAAAACAAGGAATAAGCAAAGTAGAATGCCCTAGCCTACCATCAATGGTTCTTTGCGTTCCATCTTCGAATTCTGCACTTGACACAAACGGCGTCGATTTTGGCATACATAGCGTCCTCATGTGAAACAAGGACGAGCGTCAGCAGCAAGTCCCAAAGGCCCAACAACAGTCGAATACCGTAGCAAAGTGATTGAGTCAGCGTCTGCTAGCTCCCATTGTATTTTCAAACGCCGAATATAGTTCTCGGAAATGAGCTGTACCTACGAAGTAAACGCGAGCGTTACCGGTACAACGGGACCTGCAGCGGACGAAGAGCCGACCATCGCAAAGCTAACAGCTAGTATGTTAACGGCCAACTAAAACTTCTCGTTTAGACCAGCTATGTTCAGGTATACATTTTCATCTGTCTCTATTCACATTTAACTCACTATACGTCTCTGGAATCTTCGAAGTACCATACGATCCGCTGCGGGATCAGACGCTCTGAATAGTTTCGCATTAATTAGTGCGTCTACTGGTGAGTACTTATTATTCTATGATCACAGAGATAAAACAATCGACAGTTATCTGTTACATTATTGCGCTAAGATATTCAGAGGTTGTTAGCCATAATAAAATTGAATATTTAGGGTCGAAGCAGGGCATCGGATTTTATTGCAGCGATAGCGTTGCTTCCTGCGATGATCCGACTGCAAAGACACTCGACGATATTAACATAATGGCCGATTGTATTCGAATCGGAGCAACCGGCGCTAATGTCGGGGCTGATACGTTGACGTACGTACGATTTTGCTGGACGAAAGAGCCACCAGCGTTGCTCGGGGCATGGGGGTCATCATTTGAAGATTCGGCAGTAGTACGACGAAAATATTTGAACAACACGCGATTCACGCAAGAAGGCCCAGGCCAGGCCAGGCCAGCTGCGTTAGTCTTGCCTTGTTTGCGGTAATTTACAACTTGCCTCGATTACTTCTCTAATTTAATAACGAATATTGCCAAAGTATTTAACGAAGGTCTAATCAACAGGTGTGTGGTCGTCGTTATTGCTGCTCGCTCTCATCGTCATTCAAAGATATCACAACAATTGAGTTATCTTTAAAATGTTCAACTTCGATGTGTTATTGTCTAGTTGAATGGAGCCATTGTTTAAAATAGTGTTACAGTATTTCGATTTGACGTGTGTGTAGTGGTAGTGGTAGTAATATCTAACACAACTACGTACGGACGTCCGCGTTTTAGTGACGCAATTAAGCGCTTATCAGTTTCATTAGAATGGCCCATTATTATCACACATAGCAGCACACTTTGAAATCTGCCTTTTTTTAATAGTAAATAAACATAGTCCTGTTAAAGGGTGAACATCTAAATTGCATGAATTCGATGTATCTCCATAAGGATAGCACAGATCAACGTCGCCAGTTGCTCAAAGTAAACGGCCATACACACTCAGAACAATCTAAATTTCTGTAATTACACACAAAAATAGCACATCTGTTAGACAGTTTTGTATGTCCTCTATAACGTTCGGCTCGTCTATGGAACTATGAAGTTGAATGCCGCGTATATACGCGTCCGCCTTTCACGCGTTAAAGGCGATACACACCCGCGCTATAGAGTTGAGCAGAACATACGAAATTCCCACCGCTGCACCTGAGTCCGTCATTTCAAGTTGCTCCCAACTTCCAGTAGATCAACTAACACGTTCACAACAACTCTTCTTCGTACGATACAACTAGTCATTTTTGCCATTGGTATTCGCTTTTTTTATAGCCGTTTTTAGAAGATTTGTATAATATAATATAATAAGTATAATAGAATATTTTTAGCATGGATACTACAAAAGTGGTGGCCGATATGACGTACGTTTTTCAAGAAACATTGATGGCCATAGCTCGTAAAAACTATTCACAAACAGTTTCAGTATTACTGTAACGTAGCTGATATAGGTTACTATTGTACAATAGATCTGTGTCAAGTAGCAGATCCTGAATGACCAAGTAGACAAGCGCGGACCTTCCTGTCGCTTGACGCGACCGTCTCTGTATTGGCCTGAAAGAACGGCCGGATGGTAGCAAGAGTTATGTAAAGATAAACGGGTGACATCGCTTCTAATGCAAGCCATCGATCGCAGAAGAACGGTCTGCCGTTTTCGTACTAGCCATCAGCACTCTATTCTCTGCGCAATTAACCCATAGCAACGCTGGCCAGCCGAACAGTACTCACCTCGATGCCCGTCACCGCCGTAATACAACTAAAAAATTACCTGCCCCTCCTGCTATTCACAGGGTCGAGGTTATTCGAAATATTTCAAAGGATTTCGGAAACAAATGGGTAAAGGGAACGGAAGAGACGGCTACAGGAGACCGACTACCCTGTGATTAGTAAACCTGAGCAGACGTGTTTCGTGCTGAGGCCGCTGTGTAAGTGTACAGTCAGTACGCGTCAGTAGAGAGGTCGAACAGGTCGGCGAGGAACTCAAGCCGTCGTCGCAGAGGTGACAACTACATGAGTCGAGCAGAACAAAGAGCAAGTTTGCCGTCTGGACTTTTCTGTATAGTACGTACAACGCAAAAGTTGGCATGTCGCCAAGCTGACAATATGAAGAAAAAACAAAGATATGATTAAATGCATAGAAAAACAGCTAAGAATACGTGACAAGGCAATATCGGTCATCTCCTAAACACTACGTACCACTGGAGAGAATCAAAGGTGTGCGGAATCATCGAGCCCGATAACTCCGGAGTAGCGCAAGGGCTATATCTGATGCGCACAGAGACGCGCCGGTATGCGGCAGTGGAAGGCACAATCTTAGATTGCCGGCCCTGCCAGGCAAGTAGTATCTCGTTCTTACAGCGAAGCAATGATCTCCAATTAGTTCATCAGACCACCAAAAAGCTAACGGCACATGCTCATTCGTTTACTACCAGTTGTTTCTGCTGCAGATCTGGTGGTAGTCCAACCTATCGCTCAAAGCGTCTGTGGAGGATACACATACGAATAGCTTACACAGTAGCAGCACTGTACTATACAAAATGGTTCGTATAGACAAGCTGCCTATTTATGAACGTGCGTATGAAACTTGTGATCGAAAGGACCTGAAGTTTGCATGAGTGACGCGGTAAGGCTTTTCCAACCGACAGGGCTGGTTCCGTAGACGAGGCTGGTGAAGGCAGGGACCCGGATCATTAGAGCACGTGGAAGTTTCTCATGAATAATATTGCCGAGGCCGTCGTTACTTGAATTGCTTACTTAATAGCACGTGCGTAAGATAGATCGTCGAACGAGCAAAGAATAAACACTACAGGGAAACTCGTAGTGACAGCACTCCGCCCCTGTTGCTTTATATACGTACGCAGATACTGAGTACTCTTTAGGTCTCTACTACCTACTTTCCTGTTGCTAAATGCTATATTAAGATTTCTTACAGCACAGAGAGAAAAAGGATAAAAATAGCAATGATGGAGATACAAACAACAAAAAAGAAGTAGTATAGACATCAGAGCGATATCTGTAGGCTGTTAGAGATGACACAATCAAGTAACAAGCGTCACAGCAAAACTCCTGGGCTTTGATGTGCTTGCTTTGATGTGCTTGACATCGATCGAAGAAGCCCAAGAACTCAGGAGATGAAGGAGAAGTAAATCTAAAGTCGGTGCTCGTCGATTTCAGGTTCAAGAGAGGACGGAAGAAGACGCAGGACATTCCCTATCATTCGGGCGATCCGGCTAGCTTTGAGGGAGAGCGATACGGTATTTTTTTTTTAATAATTTTTCTTTTAATTTTAATATCTGAGTCGGATTGTTAGATACTTGTGTGAGCATTTATGCAATAGAGAGCAACACACGATGTTGCAGAGGTAAGTGAATTCAGTTGGAGAAGAGGAAAGCGCGGCTGCAGCAGAGCTGGAACGAAGGCCGAAACAACAAATCTCTGAAGGGAAGCATTTATTTACTGGCAAACTAAGCTATTCTGATCCTTCCAGTTCGTATGAAGTAAATGTGGTTTAATGCCGCATGAAGCCTTTAAAAACTAAGCTTTTATATGTTTTAAGTTACAATACACTTAACGGCTCATGTGTGCCTATATTTAAAAGTAATCAATTGTTTCAATTAATGACTGTCTTAGACACTCTAATCGCGCAGTCTTGTCACGTAAGAGTTTCATTTTTAACAGATCTTCTTTATTTCACACGAATTAAGCATATATTTGTCACTCTGTTGTCTGTGAATCATCGATTTCTAGCCTCTTTCTAGGAGTTAAGAACAAATTTATTAACAAGTTACGATAAACGAGACAAGTACGTTATAGATAGATATTTGGCGTTAGATTATGTTTGCGCGAGATCGCGCAATTAGAAGCTTTATATATTAGTTCTATAAAACTTGATTTAATTAGTTTTTTTTTTGTAAGCATAAAGGTGTCTACATACTAGAATAGAAAGCTGCCTTCGATTCGCGTATCTCTGAATTCTAGAAACAGGATAAACGTAATTTATGCGACACTTCACGGTATATCCATGCCCGCTATTATGAAGAATTCTAACTCCGAGTGACTAGAATAAATAATGTAGGTAGTCACATTCGAATATATTACAACGGACTGTATGTGAGACTTCCGAAGGCTAATTAATAGGAGTAGTCTAGTTGGGTAACAGACGACTGGTCGTAGAATCCGTGGCAGTTAACTGCACCTCTACGGACCTTAGAGTGATATAGGTTCTAATTTAAATCACAAAAAAAAAGTTGTACAGCTGCCGACCCCGTAAGAGCACTGCCATATCAGTATGAGGGGGCCCGGAAGGATATACCAAAAGCATTAGCATTGAATCATCCATCCGTCTATGTAGGCCCAATGCACGAACAGAACGTCCAGCACCAATAGGTAGGCCTAATATGAATGGCGTAAGTTCAAGTAATAGGTTGTCTTGAGAAACGTGTTACTGCAAAAGAACATGTCCGAACTCTACTTCCATTAATCGTAAAATCAGTGAAGGTGTTTAGTGCCGTCTGAAAGTAAGTGCATGGAAATATAGGCTTAGTTCAGAGAAATTTACGCCCTGAAACAGGTGCTTGATATGGCCGGTTGCTTACTTATCATAGCTCCCACGTACCAGAACTAGTTGATAAACTACAGTTAAAAAAAAACTATAGAGAAGTGGTGCTTTCTATAATTGAAAATTTTGAATCAAAAAAATAATCTAGACATATATACACACGAACCGCTGTGCATTGGCGATAAATAATCATCACAGCAGTCCTAATGCTTCATCAGATATATGCGCTGGTGGCATTGTCCCATATAGCAGCTCTATATATTGTAAACAACTTGTGACATCTATCTTTCCATAGAACTTTAATTGTACTCATCCAAGCCAATATTGCATATTGCTGCCCTAATAGACTAGTTATTCTATATATAATCTTTGTATCGAATTCTGAAATGTTTGATGATAGCTATAGTGCAGGGCAATAGTAGTACCTTGACCTCGATAAATAAGAAAATAAAAAAATATCAGAAATAATTTTCTAATATGCAATTTTTCAGGTCGCGATGTAGAGTTGGTAATGGTAACGCTTGTTTTGCATTTATCGCGTCCGTCTTCAGGCTTAAGCTTAAGGAGTATATTCATCGCGAAACCAACTATTCGAAGATCGAAATGCCGAGGCATTAAAGGGTGGAGTTGCGTTCAAGTGGGTAATGGTAGTACGTAGATATTCATTTGTAGTGGTAGTGGTAGTGGTAGTGGTATAAGGGAACGCACATGATTCCTATATCTAAGTTCCAGCGTCGTTTGTCCGGAGAAACGAAGTATTGAGATGGTCTGACTGGGACATGCGCGCCATGAAACGGTAGTTTTTTCGTCCGATCTTTGAAAGTAGTCCAATTGTCAAATTAAATATCCTCCAGAGATTAAAAAAAAAAGAGTTTGCTTCATGTGAAGCAGTCGTCCGACCTAACTCAAAAATACGAGTTACACCGAGCCGGCCTTCGGACAAAATAAGGGCGATATGTTTATTTTTTTTTTTACGAAATCGACAGGTTACACACGGGCCGGATACGCTTTATTCGGTAGCTTTTGTAGTACTGTGCAAAACTAATAAAAACGACAACACACATGAGTACGTATCCATGTTCGCTGATAGAATAAGCGTAACGTCAGGATGATGACAGCTAGGCCGTTTACTTAGGTCAATTCTAAAGCAAAAACGAGCTAGCTCATCGAGCCAATATGAAAGCGTCTTTCTTTAAAGCTGCCGCTATAAAAGTCGTGTTTATTATACTCGCGGCTGGCGGACTCGAATAGAATACTTCCACTGTCGACTTCTCACTCACCTGAACGACGGGCATTAACTTACTGATCGAACGAAATCAAGCTAGCATCAAGTAGTTCCTATTAGGACCATGAGCATACAGATGACGGATAGAAGGACATGTCTGGATTGAGCGGCGGCCACACAGCCGCTGCTTGTAAAGCTGCTGTGTGATTAGTAGAAACGCCCGCTTCTCGGCCCTAACGGGATTAGTTTTACGATACAGCTGAATATGACAAACGCATGGAAAACTTTTTGGAATCTTTACCAAATACGATTTAATGCTAGAAGACAATTCGGCAATAATGACAATCAATAAAATAGGGTTCTTCGTTTTATGGCCTATGATATTATATTTATTATAGAAGATATAAGAAGAAGAAGAAGAAAGTGAAGCTCTGCATTTGATGACTCATAGTTAAACTTCTTTGTTCAACAGTTCCATTGCCTACAGGATAACGATCAAATTTTTCATATTTCCGTCATTTGTCGGAATAATCTGATACGATAGGTTCCTCGTGGCTCATGTCACAATAGGGTACTGCTGATTTCTTTGTCAAGGCATCTTGGCATAGTAATAATTTATTTTTAAAAGGTTTTTTTTCCAAGACAAACATACAACTTACGCAGTTATAAATGCGATGGGTTTTAGCGCGCAGTTTGCTACAAATCCAGCTTTTTTTTTAAAAGCATCATGTAGACACAAGTGTTTCAGGCTTTACGTCCGGTACCGTCATGAAGTATTGCTGCGGATTTCTAGTCCCCAGCACTAAGCTAAATATGGGTACGCCCATATCCTACCGAACCGCCTTCCCTCTTCCAGATATAAATAGACAAACTCGTTATCATTGTAGACTCAATAAGCGGGAAAAACAAAAAAGGGACTAGTACGAAAAGTTAATAGTATAAGGTAATCTGTTTGATAAGTTACGAATATAGAAAAGATATTTTTCATTACTTTTTGTGCGCTATTTACATGCGTTTTGAACGCGGTCAGAGTGAAATGCCCGAATCCTTGGATGATCTTTTTCGCTCTAGGGATCGTGTCAGATCTATGACTATACTATGCTTTAGCGCTTTAATTTTTAAACGGCAAATTCTGGGCTCATGTCATCTTTGGTAAATACTTGACATGGGAAGCGAGCGCTTTATATTAGCATGATGCTTCCCGTTTGCTCGCACTCTGGAATTATATACGATTTATCCAAGGCCGCGGGAGAAACAATCTCTCCACTTTGTATTGACACATATTTAATACAATGGCAAGGGCTAGGATCCCTTTCAAAATCGGCCAGATGGCTGTCGCATTTGGTTTTTTAGAATTCCTAAGAGACTTACTTGGGAAAAATCAGGTAACAGTGAACGATGGCATTGTCGAACTGGAGCTCTTTAATTAAACTACTGAATGGTTCAGGGTGACAGCCTTAACACTCTTACTTTTCCCTGTACCAATATTATAATGAATCAGATCGGTGCTCTGCTTTATGCAGTTGACTTGCTTGCACTCCGTACAAGCTACTTTCTTGAAGCAATCGATAACTAATTTTTGCACCTTTGTGGATAGTTGGCGACTGGGGGGTGAACGCTAGACAGACGGAAGCTGTGAAAGTTCGTTCTGAGGGTTAACTTGTGGTATAAGACACTTCGCTACAATATATGAGCGTGCCATTCGATAAATTTCTTTTAAGCAGGGCAGTTACAAAAACACTTATAGCCACAACAAACATTGATAAAGTATCAAAACTCTTACTAGAAGTAGTACTAGCTCTTCTGGCTCTAAAGGTAGCTTCATAACAGCGTTTTGTATTTTGCTAATTTAAAAGTATGTAGCCACAAGCTAACGCCTTCGTTTAGATCATGTTAAGCCCGCGTTCTTAAAGCGCGCTTCGACTGGACGGTGTGCCATCGTTAAAAACCCACAGTTTCCCATACGGTATCAAACAAAGCTCTTTGTGTAGGATTTAAGAAAGCAATTTGACTTACTAGAAACGGCGGTGTACAAGCAACCCATGCATGAATATGGAAAAAAACAGCACCAATCAACCTTCCTTCATTCTAAATGACGAATGATTAGCGAAAGAGACTGAATAGGACTTTTGTTTAATCGCGTTTATATTCTATACTGATTACCATGAACTAGGGCACGCCTATCGATGCACGCAATGTAATGAGCACTATAATCGATATCACATTGGCCACTACGTAGCTATGACCCAGATGGCAGAACTTTTGCCCCAAGGCTTCGTACTACAATCTTACTTTCTACAACATTATCGCTATTATCTGTTCAGCCTGTATATGTACTCGACAAAAGTGTAGATAAATGATAATGACCCTTGCATTAGCCTTTTTTCGCTATTTAAACTTCTCGCGTTCTATCCGAATGAAACGAAGACAATTGCCACAGGCAAACGGGAAGTTGGTCCACCTGCCAGGCCCATCGAATGTTTTTCCTTTTGTTCATTTTTCATCCCATTTTGACAGTTCATGTATTCTTCGGCATTCTCCTTTTGTATGTACAGTCGCTGTTGTTTCATTCGTGTTCAATTCCCGAGGCGGTCATAGCTTAAAACCGAACGCGTCAATCGCTGAGGTGTATGGTAAGCGTGGGCATACTGAATTTGAAGGGAGCTCCTTTTATGCCCTTGCTAAGTATGGATTACTTTCGCCGTCATGAGTTGAGCCAGAATGGTGGGCACGGCTGTGGAGGGCAGTAAGCTACATGACAAAGCAGTTGGGTTTAAAATATTTGAAACAGTCGAATTATTTAAAGCGGCAGCGGTAGCGAACATTGCTTGCCTCTCTTACTCTAAAAGACCCTCTATTATTCTCTATCGCAGTACTGCCCACTTTCGCATACCCTTCTCTGCTCCTCTTTATGCTTTTCGTTGCATACTGCTCCCTGTTTTGGAGACGAGAACAAATGGTTGATGATTTTGAGAGGCAGGATGAGGCCTTGACAATGATCTCAACTATGATGAGAGCTCGTTGAAGTGGATTTCGAGGACTCTACCGAAAATTTATTGCAAAACTGACTTTTCCTTTGGATCTCAGCTTCATTGCTACCGCTGCCGCTGCCCTTTCTTCTCTACAGTGAATGAGCCATAATGAGCCAAAGTCAAATCGTGGTGTTTCTCCGAAGCGTCATCGATGGGCTTATCGCCTTCACTGTCTATATATTTAACTTTTGTTAGTCCTAACGGAGCTGTCCGCTTTAAAATAGGGAACATGCCAACAGTTTCGACAACTGCCTCATAAAGAATAATAGCTAGAGAAAAAAAAAGCATATCCGTACAGCAGGTATAAGAGCTCACCTATAAAACTCGACGTGATGACTGGGGATAGTGGCGTCAAGCGATGCTTGTATTATCATTCTTTTTCTAGGCAACTACGTGCTCGTCGGCCACACTTTTCCCAAGACGGAGTTCGTTTTCTCCCTCTGTGTATGTACGGCGTCGTCGTTAGGGCAAGCACTGAGCACGCATGGAACTAAAATCGACGTCAGTAGTGATGTTGAGGCAACTCGCTCATTGTGGAAGCCTTAGTGGTGTGTAGACTATACCCCGAACGCAGTTCGGTGCCCCTACGAAGTTCATGACTTGATACAGCAGACGTAATTCGCAATTGCTGGCCTGTAAACGAACAATCGAAAGTATACATTCTACGCTGTACAAAAATTTCATTAAACATCACAACAGCACCGCTTCAGACAGCACAGATACTGAAAGAAGCTAAAAATTCGAACGTCGACAGCCCAGCCAAGGAAACCGTTACATTACGAGCCGCTAGCGATGGACGAACGATCTACATAAATGAAGCGATTTTTTTCCAGATCGTGTCTGGTCGTCCACGCCAACTTGTGTAATCGAACTATGTGTTGTCGTTGGTCAGCTGGCCGTTCTATCTTCACTATCGAGTCTTTGAGCTCCGCAGCGGAACGCGTTCAACATTGGAGCCATGCGCAGTCGAATGCAGTGGTAAGAGTGTACAGAATACGCTTGACCGACCCCGAGCTAGTTGAAGAAGGGGCTCGTTGACCCAACCTGTCCCTGCCTTGCCTCCCTCAGTGGTTCGTTCATCCTCTGGTGGCCAGTGTCCAAGCAGGCACGCAAGTAAGCAAGCATCCAAGAGGGCAAAAGAGTCGGCCAGAGACTTAGCAGTGTTGGCTGCGGTAGGACATCATAAATCAGGGGTGTATCATTCGGACAATGGCTGGTGGGGTGGATGCACCGAACCCCGGAGTCCATTGCTCCCCGGTCCGATTTCCCTGCTGTTGCTTGGCTCGGTTGCCCCTTTTTAGTCCCGTTCCTCTATACAAGTTTGGACTCGAGTTGGCCGTAGAATCGAGAATGTTGGGTCTTCATCTGTGAGCGCCCACGGCGCGCTCACGCTCCTTGCCTCTCATTCTCAGACGTTGCTCGGCTTCGTTTCATTATGCTGTGGGATCTTGAGAGCCACTTCAGACATAAACGTGGCGGCAGCGAGGTACACTTACACAACTTATATGTATATACATACACACGACCACCATTTCTCAGCTCGTTCACTAGCTACTGGACGAGAAGGGACGAAGACGAACTAAGGAGAAGTTGTAGGCGAAGGGGAAGGAGCTGATTGGGCCGGGAGCGGCGATGTGGCGGGACTATGCAGATAGCAGGACGCAGTAGCACTCGTATACCGAAGACGGTTAGCTGTGAGCAAACGGCAAGTCGACCGAGTGGTGGAGCTAGTCATGAAACTAGTAGTCGTAGTATGCTGATGAAGCTTCTAATGAGAACGTAGCAGCGCCGCCTTCCCAAACGGACACGATTAAGCAGGCCACGTTTCAGCTAGCCGCTCCCAGCTTTCAGCATGCCGAGATGCTTGAAGCTCGAAAGGATAAAACACAATTGCAGAGACATAGCGCTAATCTAAGTATACCTTCAACACCCATTTTTTTGCTTCCTACTCGTTCCCAAGTACGCCGAACCCAAACAACGTATCATATGGGGTGTAATTATAATAGAATCAACATTAACCAACTACTCGTTTTGTCGAGATCACTTATGTCGGCTATTCATATTCAGGAAAGCCTGTGTCGGCAGTCGCTAAGGAACATGTTCGTCACACAGGTGTCGCTTTGGAGGCTTTTGGTATAGCGAAAGTAAATATACGCATTTGTTTGTGTCGTCTATATACATTGCTCTCTATCGTAGAAGATAACTTTGGTGGGGAAAATGGTTGCTCTTTACAATATAAACTGCTGAAGGCCCTCATGTTACTTCCGGACTAAGGAGAAAAGGTAAAATTTGCATTGTTAGGCTCCAGGCACACAGGAAAACATAAGAATACCTTCTGTTCACTCACAGTGAAATATCTGTATGGAGAACAAAGAGAAAAATCACTGAAACTGAAGGACAGAACATATTAGTTATGTTTGTGTATTCTTTGTTTTTGCTATAGCTCACAAGCAGACCCGTTTCGTTCGAGCTGCTGCTGTTGTTGCGACAGAAGTACAGCCACGGAATCAAATTCAGCCAAAGAGCTAAACGAAGTTGCGCAGCAGACAAAAACGAAGTCTGCTCTTTTGAAGCCGTTTCTCATGTGTCAGTTGTTGCCACCCGCATAGCTGAATTGGCTGCTTACTTAGACGGTTTTAAGAGACAAAGCTATTTCTCAGAGAATCGAATAACGACATGCAACAGCAATCCTTAAACGTCAACTTCTTTCTTCGCGGTTCCCAGCACTTTCCCCTGATTGCGCTGGCTGTCGTCGATATGAGTCAGCAAAATCATTGTTTGCTCCATTCATCATCAACTCCTGCTACTTTGACTAGGTTTATCAGCCTGCTTAGATCGTAATGCGACAAACCTTCGCGCTAAGCTAGATTGCGGCTGTGATAGCAGCAGTTGTAACGGAAGCATGCGGGAACTTGACATTGCATGCGACTTCGTGATTAGGCCAATTGCTATTCATACGGAGCGGAAGGGTGTTATGAATAACTCGCTCGCAGCTACGACCCATTGGGACATAGGCGATTCCATCGGACCCAGCGGGGAAAAAAGCGGGCGACAGAACATACCACCATCAGTTCCCTTACGAATTCATGCTATGCAAGCTTCTTCGAGTTGATGAGTACAGAGGCTGTATATATGCAGTGGGAAGTTTGTTTGAGATGAGCAGAATTCGTCAACTATCGCGCTGGTTGCTAATTCTCGCAGAGATTTCATGCTTTTTTCATGGACCATTTGATGAGTTTGTCTTTGCCACGCACTTTCCTTCCTCAAGCCCCGCTGATCAGCCATTGCGTGGCTTTCTTTGTCTTCACTCGGTAGAAGAATTTGTTGACACGCTCACATATTTTAGCATATTTTCAGCAGAGAACAATGATGTGCGTTTTGTACTATGATTCACGTCGGCCTTACTTTCGTCGTTTGCTTTAGACACTAATAGTTCGCCGCTCTTACTTCAACGTCTTTCATCTTCAAAGTATTAAAATTTCTATTTTTAGCGTAGGTCATGGTTGTTTCCCGTTTAGATCCATTTGTTAAATGTACGCCTATATAATTTGTGTACATATGTTTCTAAGGCAGCGTTGTCGTAAGCATAGTGCAATGACTCTTATTCTACGATGCCTCCCCGTTCGCATATAGTCAGCTTGTATGAGAGTAAATGTGTTTATTTCATCGAGAAAGGAAAAGAAGACCAATTCGTAAGTTGCGCTGGCAGTTTCGTTCGTGTACTTTCGTTAGATGCTGCAGAAAGAATTGCACTTTTGGGAGCAGATCAGGCTGTTGTTGTAGCAAATTTATGATTACCCCGAATCCATTTCCAGCGCCTTAAGCTCTCCATGAATGTGTAGCCTTCTCAACGCACGTATTCAATATTTCAGTTGTCTCGTCTCTCATTTATCGTGGCGTTGCGCCAGAGCCGACTCAATGGTTTATGATATTTCAAGTGCATCAACCGGATTAAAGAAAAAGGTGGTAACAGAACCTCGTACAGGGACTCGATAGCTGTTTCAATGATTCGACGAACCAGAATCGACGACACAGGGTGGAGCATCAAATATCTAAGAGTTGAATTCACAGAGGTAAAATACGAATGGTAAGCTAGCTAATTTAAGCTTCCTAGAAATAATATAGGGAAAAATTATGAATTCTACAAAACATCAACTAACCGATTATTCGTCTTGTTGGATTTCACTCTGAAGTCAGGAACTTATTCGACTGACGAGGAACTTGACATTAAACGCATGATCTTTCAAGTCTTAAGTCGCAATGAAGACTCGATTTAAATAAGTTTAAATTGCAACCTCGCACAGTATGAACATTGGGCAAAACTATGATTCAGTGCTTCTGCTTGCATGTGACCACAAACGTGTCGTCCGAACTAAGGCCGATCAGTTAAGCTTCAGAAGAGCTGCAACAAGTCAAGCTCGTCCTGAAATCGTAATGTCATGAGGAAATTTGGTGTTCCGGCGTGCTGATTTGAGATCAGTTTTTTGCCTTAGCTAGTTTTCTCAAGGTAGCATCCGTAAGGGCAGTAGAATGGCAGTAGCTGGTTTGTCATGCTGCTACCACCATCGGCCTACGAGCACTTTTCCGCTTGCCGAGCTCATAGAACCTTCTATACTTCGTCACTATGTGATGCGGCCGTTATGAGGGCGCTGTAGGCTCTGGGCCTGAACCGATTGACACGACAGGCGCTCGCTGTTTGGCTGCGGCAAACAGAGCGATTACCAGTGTCGGTCAGCCTATGTTGTGGGGACCTACTCCGCAGTCGTTTTTTTCCTCCCTATGCTCTGTGTAACATAGACATGGAACCAACAAACGAACCGGGAGGCGAGGGTCTAAGGAACACGCCGCCTGATGCGGACTTTTGCTGGTGGGTTGCCTAGCAATAAATATCGCAAACAAAAATTGGCCCCTTCAGCCCCGATGTAGAGCTCTGGGCTTCAGCTTGCAATGGCAAGCCTTTTCTAGCAGCAGCAGCAGCAGCACAGAGGCTAAGCTTGGCTTTACCGTAGTTTTCCCGATGTTGTTGCTGCTGCAGCTGCTGCTGTTGCTCTTCCCTAGCTGCTCGTTTTTCCTCATCCTCCCACTTCGCTCGTTCTCGCTTCGCCCGGACGCTACGCCGTGTTGCCATCTGCAGCTGTCGAAGACGCGGAGAGTTGAGGTTGCTCTCGAATCTGGTTATTGTCAAAGAACACCCAAAGATGTACAGCTGATCTATGCGACAATCACCGGTAGGTGGCGCGCCACGATAGCTATCCTGAGGTTGTTCTTTCGACCATTACGCCTCGAAGCGTTTGCGCGGCAATAGTATGTGTTTTTTTGTGCGGACTGCCTCACAGATGACCTTGCATGGATGGTTCGGCAAGCTCATCATCACTACAATACTCCCCTATCTATATTCCCCCTGCGCCTTCGAGCAGTGCGTCACAGATTTGTACATAATATAGAGACGGCTCGACCGACGGACACAAACATGCAGTCATGCACTTTCATACCATTTATTTAGGCACGTATCTTAAATCAATCTCACCGATATCGGATTTAATGCGAAGATAATAAGAAGTTAAATGTTCATTGTGATTACCTTATTATTATATGGTAGCATATTATGAAACAGTGTTATAGTATTAGAAGATCCATGCAGTATTTTAGTCTGCTTATTGCTCAACAAATAAAATCGAGTAAATATAGTAAGTGTTATTCCATACTGATTCTGCGATAATCCGAAATCGGTCGGTACGCTTTATTCGCGGTTGGAGAAACAGTATGTCTTTAACGAGCTACCTATCTCTCTCTACCTACATATATACCTACATATATATATATGTAGGTAGAGGGAGAGGGGGGAGAGAGAACTGAGTTACTACTGGGTTGAACGCCTGAACGTCTCTCGCACAAAATAAAGATCTTTATTCTCAGATTTACACATTTTTAGCTTTAGTAAGCGCTGAAAAGGAACCGTGCCAGAGCTCACTGATCCAATAGTGCACAAGCGCGACGTCCCTCCCGTAAATGTTGGCGTAATGGTAATATTTTCTCTCGTCTGCTTCGGAAGTCTACATATTTTGTATCAGCATCAGTCACGTCTTCACACGTCACCGGATTTCTAATTCGCGTACGGGTTTCTCACTCTAGAAAAAGACACGTTCTCGCATGCAAGTGCATATCGTATCCTTAGGCACCTTCAGCGGACTTATGTTGTCTTCGTTTCACGAAGATCGCACTTCAGCAGATGTATGACTTGCATACAAATTCATAGTAGCAAAATCTTCACGCAATGTAGTTTGCATTGGTGTTGGGATGTGAACATTCCACTTACGCAAGCTAACTTGCGGCTTTAATCACCTCCGAAAAATCGTCCTATCATCTGTTGTAGCTCTTTTCTTGATTTAATAACTCGTGTTGTTTAGTATGTGTCGTGTTATCGATTATATATATATATATTCGAAAGTAAAACTCCACGGATATTTGAAGCGGGGCAAAACAGGGTATCGAAGCATTACCTCCTGCGAAGTCTACTTGAGATGAAATGTACGATTTACAGACATTCTAATAGTAGAACTATTTTCGTGTACTATTGCATAAAATACTATGTTTGCTATACGTGTGACATGAAGGGGTTCCTATAAGCACTACAGACAAATGTCACTGTAATTTGAAATGGCAATGCCAAAGAAGGCTTTAGTTGGCGGGGTAAGTTCAACCTATAAATAATTATAGGCCTTTTTCTGACGTTGATAATAAGATATCTAGAGATAGGGAGACTATAAGTATATATAACAGGCGTGTGTTTCGTAAGGATAGATGTCTTGCTTCATTGTGGAAATTGCCGGCTGCAGACTTTCTAGGGATGGTCAAGGTGTGCGTGTCGCGAAAGAAACCGATGCAGAAAATTGTGATTTAAGGAAAAAGACTTGTATAAAATACAATTTTCGTTAGTCATAACCCGGCTCGTGCTCTGGAGTAACAAACCACTGTTGAAATTATACTGTGACTTCAAAAACATTCACAACCTCAACGCTCGCTTATTTTTCGTGCGGTTTGACGCTCCTTATACAAGCGAATATATTTATTGTTTATTTATTATTTGTGCTGCACGTAGTTATGCTCTATTGTTGATCATCGCGGTTACCGTTGCAATGAGTTCACAACAAATGGACATGGAAAAAGACTGTTTTTTGCGTCTCCATTATTCGCTAGTTTGCGTTTATCGCTGATGGGAGGGCTCACGAAAAGCTCCGACAATGCGGTCACACAACTTGTCAAAAACACTCGTCGTTGCTTATGCTGCCAAAAACAGTTTCGGTGCTGTGGGCAGGTTGAGCACAAGACGACTTATTGCGTGAAAAAGTATTTATTACGTAATTGAGCAAGCTCTTATCCGCTGGAACTTCAATATCATCCCGCATTATCAAATCGATTTTTTGTTCGAAGGTCTGAGAAGTAATTAACAATGAAAAAAGGCAACACTCCATATTTAGTAGCAATATGAACGGACAAAGCTCCTCCGCGTAACTAAACTGCAAGGTCTGCCTTCTTCAAGATCTTTGATATATCGAAGAAGGATGCAACGGAGACTGGATAACGCGTCCTTTAATGCGTTTTGGTGAAAAATCAAATTTATTATTACACAATGCCATTGAGTGACAATATCACTCGGTAAAAGCGCCTTCCTTAAACAGGAGTACAGCGTCTTCGATCCCAGGTCAAGCGGAAAAAAAGACTGGTGTATGCCAACGACTTTCGGCGACCGATTCGTATCGGTCCTCTTGAAGGTGATGTATTTTCGGCTATTTTATTGACTGCTCATTGTAGAATCCTATTAGCTTCGTTTCGGACAGTGTCCCTTCAAAATTACCTGCCCCCAACAACTAAATTCGACCACACTAAACTACAGATCGGAATGCCTTTTGCTACAAGCATCAAGGAACCGTATTAAACTTAAACAGTTTACCCCATTGTAGATAAATCAGTAATGCAGTATGCGTTTCCCGAACTATACACCGAACGTATCGAGCATATTTAGTTGACACCGATACGTGGGGCCGCGAACGCAGTCAGGCTGCGGAAAAATTAATCAGGCTACATCGAAGCTCTAAATATCTGCAGTCAGCGAGGAAGCTTATTATAAGGTCTATCTGTACCACGCAGGGCTTGACTGCATAATATGGGTGTCATTTACGTAACATCCTATTTTGTGTCATAGGTCGTAATTGAAGCCTCTCGAATTATTAAGGAATGATTTATGCTATGGAATATCTAGCACACTGTACCGCGTGTAAGCAAGCAAATGGGTTTTCACGAACCCACTTTAAGAAAAAAACAGCTCAGAATTGATTTATAGGCGTTCCTATTTTCAGATGAAGACCCAGTGCGATTTTAAGTATCAATACCGAAGCACCAATTTCCAGTCCTTTCGTGTCGACCGATAATTATATGGAACCTATTGGCAACCTGTAGAATGTAGAGACTGCTTAGTCTATTGAGTGGCGCTATTTGGAATGTTACTCATATAAAATGCCATGTAAAGCGACTAATGAACGGTTGAAATACTCATTGTGACCGCCGGTAAAACCATTAACCTCTGAAGGTAGAAAACGGTTAACGTTCCTTTGCATAGACTGGCTATTCTGTTCCGCGTAACAGGCCACTCGAGCATGACTGCAGTGATTATACATATGTGAGTTGCAATATTTGTGTGCAAATGTGGAGGATGTATCTGCCTGTTAGTCCGGCACAGCTTATGTACACATTGTCTGTACGCTGCTTGTGAAGTGTACTCAATTCGATGGCTTTAATTCAGTAATTGTCGGAAAGGGTTAGCGAAATCACCCGTTTTTTTTAGGCAGTTTTTAGGGAAAATTGAGCTGTTTGAAAACTTTTGGCAAATTTCATTACGCTCTCGTTATAGACTTTCTATAAAGTTCGCACACACGTGTCTCTATCTAATTTTCCGACGTTTGTGCCTTGGAAACCAAATTAGCTTAGCAATAATACGACGCGTTCATTACGAGAATATCATATAATTTCCGGCTTTGTTTCTCCCAGCCTTCGCCTGACCGGCGGCAACCGAGACCGATAACCGCTAGCAGACGCGCGACGCATATCGCTTGTAGATAGCTAACAGCATACGGCCAGAGCTAGAAGGGCAAAACGGGTCTGTTTGCCTTACGGCGTTTGCTGGCTGGGTATGCCAACTCGGAAGATTTCAAGGCCGAACTGTGACGATATCGCCGTGTCGGCCTCGCTCTGAACGCCAAAGAGAACGCCGCTTGGTATAACAGCAGCAGTGTGCAGTATAGTAGAAGTAACGGTGTTTTGGTCATTTTTTAAAAATAACCTAAACGGCAAGCGCGTCTGACAGAATTTATGATTGTTCAACTTTGCTGAACTCACTGACGGATAGTGATTTTTGTTTCATTTAAACAATGTTCTTTTCCGTGGCTAGAAAAATCTTGTGTGTATATTCTCTTAAGTGTTAATGTTTGTGAGCTTTTCGAGCATTCGCGACTCTCTTGAGGGAGGCGCCAAAACATAAAACCGTAGTACTGGACATAAACTAAAATAGCTCTTTTTAGTTTAATTGTATATTATGTTATAACTAAGGCGGCTTATAACTACCTACTACTACTATGACTAATTCTAATGGAGTAAATTCCGGGTCATGGGCACATTTAATTAGTTTTTGGTCAATAAACGATAGGTCATTAATACTTGTGAGTACACAGCCTCTATATGGGCTCTCCTCTGCCTCTCTGAGGGCTAAGAAGTAAAGAAGAGGTAAATGGGTAAATACACCGGCCCTGTTCTGTCTTGTGTTTGTGACTTGATTATGATAACGGCCGTTCAAAATTGGCTGTTTCAGATATAGATTCAATTCGACAGCTGTTTGTATGGCATCAGGATTGATTGATAAAGCCGTCTGCTCGTCTGTTATAAACACACATTATTCATCCATACCTACCGGATGGGAACGGTAAGCGGACGTTCTTATTTATGTACTGTTTGCCAATGAGTATTCTGTCTCGAGAAGGCTCTATGGTCGCCACGCAACACCTCACTAAACCATCTAGATATTAATGATTCCTAAAATCATTTTATTATCAGTAGGGGAAAGAGAAAGTGGATCCGATGCAGTCCGCTAGTGGCCGGTTCTCAATGTACATCGTTGACCTCTCGGCAATACGCATGAGGCACTTGTTATGCCAACGTAAAATTAGTTACTCAGCTGTTAACTGCTCATTCGCTTGAGGTTGCGTTTGCCACTGGTAACTATGTGCTCTGATTGCCGCTGCTCCTACAGTATAAACTAAAGCGTTCGCGATAATTACTGCAATTTGAAGGTTTCTTCATAGTATGATGACGCTTGACGTTCCAACATTTCGGAAAAAGTGCACCGAGCACTTTATCTTGTATGAAATAACATATATGTTGAGGCCCAAAACCCTGGCCATAATAAGGCCGGACCTTAAGTTTCATTATTTCAAAATATACCGGTATGGGCAGTCTTGCTATTAAACCTGTTGCCAATTACACATATAAAAGAAAATTCAGACATCGGTTTTTTCTTTGGCGTAAGTCACTCAAGGTGAGTGCAGGAGACACTCTGAAATTCGCAATGAGAAATATCACAGGCCATGGCCGTATTTAGGAGCTAGATTTGCCCTCGGGCTTTGTTCTGCGCGCATTGATACATGTATACGAACTTAGCGTAGTCAACTAAGGCGTGATTATGCTTTTGATTTTTAGCACATTTTACAGAACTATTGGTTATATGTATATTATAAAAGCAATGAAACGGTGCTCGTTAAGCTCATTGGAACCCCTTCGAATACAGTTATAAAGCAGACAACTCTATTTTTTTGTACGGAAATTTACTAGATATTGGTGTCAATGAATACGTCCTTAGGAATACACACATTTCTTTTAAATCGTTAGTGCAACGATTTACCGAACGTACGGCTGGAGAATGAATATATCTGACATTTCTGCTTTCCCATTGTAGAACTGGAATTTGGCTCATATTGTGAGCCTAACAAAAATGCACTACATTTACAATCAATGGATTAGGCTTAGCAATCATATTGATTATAAATAAAGTTAAACAGAGTTAACGTCAGCTATTTGTAACAGCGAACGAACGCTGGGTAACACGAAGGGGCCACGATGTGTTTCATGGAAGAGGAAGCCATAGCGACGCGCCTACATATCCAAGAAACGAATCTGGTGTCTGAAGCTTTGTTATGCGCGGTACGTGCGAGCAGGGTGGGGAACTGGGAGCCGAGGGTAGTTTTTCCAACTTTAGACCGAAGACAAGAGGAGGAGAATTCAAAGGGGATTCCGCCTTAGACGAAATGAGAGGTGATGTAGGGGAATCGCACATGGTAAAACGAAGCAGGGCAGGCGAGACAGAAGAAAGGAACGGGGCGCGGTGAAGTCGAGGGAGATGTCTGGGTTCTGAGCGGTGGCGCAATGCAAATTTTACAAGCTACTTACGGTCGACTCTTCTTCACACCGGTCCGGGCGTAAAGGCACCTCTCCCCTTGTCCTTCCAAATCGTCTGTTGTCCGATGGATGGTAGATATAGGTATATACCGCGACGTCCATCCAACCAAAGACAGTGTACTGTTACAAAAACACGCTGACCGAGCGGCGAAGTAATGCAGGAAGGCCATCGAGGGACGGTTGTATTGGGAGCGCAGACCTTGCTCAACACGACGACGCCAACAAGGAGAGCGCATAGAAAACGATCACTGGACCTCTGTGGGTCTCGAGCTCATGAGCTTTCACGGAAGTTGGAACAGGAAAAGGTGCGAAAGGAGGCCCCGTACTTGTTATGTAGTGTTAGGGGTCTGATGGCAAAGGCAGAGGATATGGGCGAATTGAGAAAACCTAGCAAAGCTGGAGCAAAAACGAGGAGAACTGAAAGAAGTTACTGTGAAAAAATTGCAAAGGGTCGGCCAAACAGGGCGAATACATACTAGACGATTGTAGCAGGTTCATAGCTATGATGGCGGCGCTCCTAGAAGATCGTATTTCATCACGAAGGAACGGTAAGGCCAGGCAGCAGATAGTCGCCGATGTGGTGTCTTTCGAGACGCTTTAATAAGATCGTTTCGGCTGTATTCCGTCGTTGCTGGACAACACATACAGACACATCCGCGCATAATGTTGCTGCTGAACTACTAGAGTTCTTGCCTTCTCGCTTGGGAGTTCACCCAACTGATAATATGGCGGTCGGTCAGTGGATTGGCTAAGCGGACGCAGTATCGACTAGTCTTAACAACTCCGTGGAATAGATGAATTCGATATAACTGAATTAGAAGCCGAAGCAGTAGGTGCTGTCGCCTCTGCGGCTATTGCGATACTACGATTTCGGCCCGAACGCTTTTCCTTTCTCACTAGCTTCCACACAGTCGTTTACTTGCTATTACGTGCTACATTTTGTACTTTTATTAAAAGAAAGATTCGCAGCTATATCTCACTGCGCTTTACTATCGATAGTACTTATTAAGTGGCAGTGACTGACTAGATGAGCGCATGCGTAGTCGATCTGCGGCATATGTCTGCTTGCTCGCTTGTGGGTGTACAAGCGTCTCGGTGGGCTGATAATTGCTAGGCAACGACAACCGCAACTTGGCGCAGCAAAAGTACGCCGAAGTTACCTTTGATCCACCTATTGAGTAAGCAAATAAGTGGCCATACAGCGGGTCGAATTCGATGATCGAGTAGAGGCTCAAACACAAAAGGGGACGTGGCTGTTTGAAACTTGCGCTGCTTCGTGATAAAAATCATTCAAAGGAAATGACGCAGATCATCATGTTCGGGGGCATATGTTCTCATTCTAATGCAGCTGCACAGAGATGACGATCACATTGTCGAGAGTATTATTGATGCTGCTCCTACACCATCATCACCGCTTTCTGTTTCTTACCCGCCTTCTCGTACTCTCTTCGCGCCCCCGCCGCCGCTGCTGTTAATTGGTAACATGTAAAAAATGTGTCGGTCGGCCTAGTATAATAGTACGAGCTTGGTATGCGGTGCGGCGAGTAAACGGGCGAGCATATAGAGAAGAAACGGGTGGAAACCCCCACGGGAAATGTTGTGCAACGTAGTGTTCCTGTTTCTGGGGGGTAGACATAGTATTCATATCATGCATTAGGCTGGGGTAAGCCTGTAAATTGAATCATACGAAAAATGGAATGATAATACCGTTGGGATGGAGATGGCACGACCGCAGAAAGACGTGTTGGCTGGATCGTTCCTGAAGTTTATTATGACTTTGTATTGCTCTGGCTATGTCTACAAGAGTTTCCAATTTTTATGAAAAGGGCCAGGGACGGGCAAAACACAATGAATGCCGTGTTAATGAAAATTTAAATTTCCTGCAATACTTGATTAGCACCTGCTCCACGAGTACGGAGCAAGCGGTTAACAACTGCTCCGGAGAAATAGGACATGTATTATGGCGAAAGCAAGTTAAATACGTTGGACACACTATGGCCTTGCAAAACAGTTGGGTACAACTGCTGTAATCTTTGATGGAAGACTTATGTAAGACATCTGCGTTCCAACACAACACTTGAATAGAGCTCTAACTGAACCAGTAACGCCTGTTACTGCACTCGCGATATCTCACAGCTATTTGAGCCGGCCAGTTCCAATCAGTTGAGAATTTGACAAAATTCTATTAGCTTAAATCGTACCTACCCTTGAATGGGTAGGTAAGAAATACTGTCGGTGTCTCTCTATCTGTGCAGGCGATCGAGACAAGTACGCAATAAAAGCTGGGTTTAGCCTTTTCGTTGTATTGGAATTCACGGACATTGTGAAATATTTAGGTACAAATATGTTTATTTATACACAAATTATTGCCCTTTTTGAAGTATGGTATTCTTGATGTGCCCATTTTTATTGCAAACATATATAATTTTCATGGTTCGCTCTGAATCTACTCTGGAATCCGTGCCGTATCAATTTTATATGCAGTTCAGCCGGCATAACCGTTCACGTCTGCGACGCGTAAATACGCTATGATCCGATCAGCTGAACTCAGATGGTTCGTTTAGCCCGTGCCATTACCCATCATGAGAAACTTAATTTTCTTAGATTTTTGTTACATTTGCTGACGACACGGTGAGGTTATACAGAGTCTCGCTAGCTCGCTCGGTAATAGGATTTCTGACGTAAAATAAGATCCTCTTTTTAAAGGTCGGTACATTAACCTGAGTGAAGAATGGTCAGATGGTGGCGCTTTACGTTTTGTACGTTTCATAATATAGTATTATAGTACACTGTTCGCTGACCCAAAATAACTTTGCCATTGAAAAACCCAGTTTTTTTTTTAGCTCGCAGCCAGTGGCTGATAAAGAAACAACAAGCCGGTTAAATTCTTCAGTTTGTTCAATAACTTGAATGAGGTCGATACAATCGCGTTAGGGTTGCAAGCTCTCAATTTAAAAAAAAAAACAATAATTTTTAGGATCTCGTGTAGACGAGATACATTCAGGAAATATTAGGTTAAAAATGTAAGGATACGAGCAAAAATACTAGGAATAATATATATATATATATATATATGTATATATATATATCTTTCTTTTTTGTCAAAAACGTTGCCAAATGAACATAATTTAAGTTTTTCGCGTAAAATAGTTTATTTTATTCTTGATCGATATATAACAATAATGACAAAAACAGAGACTAACGATATAAAACTGGAAGAAGCATAACAGAGTGAAAGCTCAGTGTATCATGAAACAATAAAAAGAGCAATGTCTGTGGTACTACTCAGACAACTATGGGCCCTATATATATTTGCTATGGCTGCTAAGTTAGCCTCTTATTATGTAAAAGTTTTAGGTATTTTAGGTAAAAGGCTGCCTTGTGTGATACAAATCTGTCCAATTTTGCCAAGTTAGTTTACGTGAACACGTCCTTTTGTCCTTACTATTACAACTTTTCTTTTTTGAAACTAGAAACAAGCGTAAGAGCCACCGCAACTATCACTGCATCTCATCAGCAAGAGGAATCAGTTTCGTGCAATTTTTTTAAGGTCTACGGGCTTTGACAAAGGATTTCGCGCCAAAAGGCGACTTAAATGATGGTCAGTACAACACCGTTTTTCCTGCTGAAATAGAGAAAAAGATGGTAATTGACAAGCCTCACATACCTTACTGTATAAGAGATCGTTTAGGAGACGAAATTTCCCTGTGGAAAATCTTGATGCAGATAAATTTAACAGTCATAATATTTTCATAGACTAATTATATTAAATATCTATATATGAGGCAAAAATAAATGCCTACAATGTGTAGTAGTTTAATTAATTATATATATATTACATCCTATCTATTTCAGCATTTGTCACATCAACTTTTTACTTTATCACGCATGTTGTATGTCTCCTTGAACGACCATCGTCGTCAATTGGTAGTATAGCATGGGTAAATTTATGAGTCCCAGCAGATCGTCCCATAAATAGACAATCGTCTAGTGTTATTTTTATGATCAAGCTTATTTAGAAAGAAAAATTTAAAAATTAAGTACCCTCAGGTGACATTAGAATTATGCGCAAGCTCAACTGTGACTAGAGTCTATAGTCTTAGTCAAAAGACTGCTTTTTCCGACGTTTCCACCAATTTACTATGTAATTGAGTCACTATTATAAATTTAAACGAAAACGGTAATCTTTGAGGATAAATATTATACACAAACCAGCTTCTTCTTATTGTATCTCATTTCGACGCAGAAAAGTCACAAAGCGCAGCGAGGCGTGGTAAATTACCACAAGGGAAACACTGAGAACAGGGAATGGTGGCAGCGTGACAGCTTAATGCAAACGTGAAAACACGATGGCGGAGAGGCGGTGAGTAAACGAGATCGTGCTAGCAGACGAGTGGTGTCGCATAAACGACAACAATGACCGACGAGTTGCTAAACCATCCAGGCCTTCGGCATGCCGAAACTGGCGTTGAACTTGCGTCGTTGGCCTGTTCGCAGTAAGCACTTGTTTAGTAAGGGAACAAACCTTTAGCGATAACAAAAGTAACAGCAGCCTACCACGAAAGCAGACTCCTTTTTCGTGCTTTGTTTTCACGTAAGGTGCAGCTAAAGTTTCGTAAAGACTAGGATGTTAGGTTGCTGAGTTCTGCTCATGAGCACTTGAGGCGGGCGTAAGATATTGTATCTATAAGGAGAAAAGAATGTCGCAATACCCGTGGTATAACTCAATGGTAGGACTAAATATGGCTATAGCTCAAGAAACGCGTGTTCCAGTGACGTGCTCACTCACAAAAATAAATATACAAGGCGCAGTAGACATAGGCTTGCAGTGGAGGTTACACGATGGCAAAATAGGGTTTTAAATTGGTTGAAGAAGACCAGGAATCGCTGCGCTACGTTCCGCCAACGACACATTCTGCACATTGTACGAATGGAGCATGCTGTTTTCACTTTGGAAAAAGGTTGGTTGAAAGGGGTGCTGCCTCGACTGTAGACCTATGGTCTTCATATATATATATGCTGCTTGATATAATATTCGCTCCTTATATTATATGTAAGACAATGTTGTTAATCACTACGGCAGACACACTTATATTTCAAGGTATTCGTTGCTACAAGTAGCTATTTAACTACTTAATAGAACGAAAACCTTGACGAGTTGATGAAGAAATAGGTCTTTTTGAGCTTCGACGGTACAAAAAGTTTGGAACGACGGAAGTTTTAAAAATCGGAAGGCAAACTCTGTTAGAATTATTAGCAAAAAGCGACAAAGTTTCATAAACGTCGGCCGAAATATTAAAACTAGAGCGATCTATTACAGTATACTATGGAAAAATAAAAGCAGTCTTTGAATTTCGCAGTCCTTTATAAAAACTAACTCTCAGCGACATGCGAGCGTTTTTCAGTGATTCAGAACTTCTTTTCGTGTGGCATTGCGAC
This sequence comes from Varroa jacobsoni, assembly GCF_002532875.2. Taxonomy (NCBI): domain Eukaryota; kingdom Metazoa; phylum Arthropoda; class Arachnida; order Mesostigmata; family Varroidae; genus Varroa; species Varroa jacobsoni. The sequence continues at coordinate 181,158 of NW_019214124.1, forward strand.
TTCCAGCGTTCACCCCCGAGATAGAGGCAACGTTTAGCCTCATGTTTGTAGGACCCGTACCTGTGTTCAGGTGCTAACAATTCATCAATCTTTAGAGAAGCCACCTATTGCGTGTTGGACAGTTTTAGCTCTAGGCGGCACATTTACTCTGACTGTCGAGGCATTCGTTTTCTGAAACTGTCGTTGTCTTAAGCTGCTACTAGACTAATTACATTAAGTGCATTGACACACAATCGTTAAACAACCGCTGGAGGACTGATCTTAGACAACTTGATATTGACTTAAACATGAAATACAATAACCAGCTGGTCTATGATATCCCCTGGGTATGTGTGACAAAAGGCTATTATATCATACTAACAGAGCAATAGAATAAACACCTTAACCAAAAAAACACATACATTAATCTACCCTAAAGGTATTACTTTTAAAAGCAGTTTCTTTTGCCATCTACTTTTAATAATACGTACGGAGTTTACAATTCTGCAACGGCAGCTAGTTCAATTGGAAAACTTTGTCTGCTGCATATCTTCAAAAAAATGGGATGATTTAGAGGCTATTGCGTATACGTACCCGAGAAAGGAGCTTTTGGAGCTAGCTGTGTCTTTCCGTCACTAAAGGCTTCAGTCATTCCGTGACTGCTTGAAGCACATGCTCGATTACTCCGTTGTACCGTAAGCGTCCTACAGTCGTTTCGATGTGTCTGATGTGGTTCCTTTAAAGATAATCCTGCCGCATGTGAAGCAGATCATGTTTTCCGTCAGGACGACGCCGAAGTCCCCAAAGAAATACTGCGCAGCATGCAACGCCCGGATCAAAGCGTTCCACATCACCCTCGGGCCAGAATCAGCTGCACAACACGGGTGCAATAGTGCACCAAGATTTAGAAAACCTCACCGCTTGGGCCTTTTAAGGCGCCTATAAAACCTACCCTTGGATGCTTGAGACGCTGAAGGGGTTTATAAAGTCTATCTCAATTTTTCAACGGGGCGTTCTGCAACTAGCGCCGGGTGGAGCAGGTCGCACCGCTCTTGGTTCTGGGGGCGTCAAGCGGAGCGCGTCACGCCGCTTTAAGTCTCAGGGGCGCCGAGTGGAGTCCGTCGCTCTGGATCTCATTACGCCGTTGGTGGACCTCGCAATGGGTCAACATTTCCCGCACCCGCGTCGTAAGCTCGCCCCTAATAAGAAAGCGATCTTTAACGTGTTACAATGCATTGCGCCTGCTAATGTCTGCTGCCATCCTCCCTGAGTAACATTAGGTGATAGCACCAGGTTGGAATGATAGAACATAAAGAGCGACGCGAGACTTTTTTAAATTAGCAATTATCTTACACAGAAAAGTGTCCCTTCTTTGTGCCTTGCGAGGGGCTATTCCATTTCAGCGGCACGGTTGACATCCACATTGGGGCTAGGGGAATCTTGCCCGTAAATAACTTTCAAAGGTGTGCTCCTGTAAGGTCAGAGCCCACCGCCTTCTTTCTTTGAACGAAGGTTCATTTTCTCCTTGAAGTTCTTTAGCGCAGTGCTGTTAACAAACGCACGTAACGTGTCGCTCATACCAGTGCGGTCGGAATTTTTCAACGGCCGCGCTATCTTTGAAAAATGCTATTGCTTTTCCTTCAGAACGACGGATAGCATGACTGACGATTCGCTCGCGGTCTTGTTCTATGTGAGTCAGTGCTGACCCCTTTTTCTGTTTAAGTTAGTACTACCTCCAGCTCGATCCTCTGGTGTCTGTTTGTAGCCTTGTTTCCAGATCCTGCCAAAAAGTGTACAGGACGGATTTTCCGTGATCTTGCAATCGCCGATAGGCCCCATAATGGTCAACGTTTCAAACAAAGTCCTTCAGGTTGACCACGCCGCAGACCGGGCTAGCGATTCCCTCCTATCCCACATAAACCCCCTGGTAATAAAAAACTAGTCCCAAGAAACTTTAAAACTTTTTAGCGGACGTGAGGAGGGGAGGGTTTTTACTTTCTGAGCCTTCTTGAGATCCGCGGAGATTCTGGCGGCCGTGATCTTGAATTTTATAGGGATCCGTGGAAATTTCAACGACCGTGATATTGGCGTAGATTAAAAAAATAGTTTTGCAACTCATCTTCCGAGTTTCAAAAGTACATTTTTTGTTTTCAGTCGTAGGCCGGCAGAGTAGGTTGCCGCTGGACCAGTGTTCCTTATAAGTAGGGTGTACATGTAGGTGTCGAAGTCAGATGAGGAAACTATTGTATGGTTGAGGTAAGCGAGAGCCATTTCGTTCGTCAAACACACAACGATTCTATCCAGTCTGGAATGTCAGGGGTATGGGTGTAGGGGTTGGATTAGTGGAGTCAGATCCTCTCCTAACGTGCAGAATTCTGCCTTCTCCTTGTGATGGTCCATACTGGTCTGCCAATATCCGCTGATCAGGTTTAGGGTGCTAAAGTAGCAAGCGCCGGCGAGCGTATCAACAGCGTCGTCGATGCGGGGCAGCGAGTATAAGTTTGGCTCAATCGACGCAGAAACGTTTCGTCCTGTTTTTGTTCACTATTACTAATAAAAAAGACTACAGGCTGGCTAAGGATTTGATGATGCCGTTGTGCAGCATGGTTTCAACTTCATCCTTTGTGACCTATCTCTCCGCAAACACAACTCACCGGGGTTAGTGGGTCGGAAATATATCGCTTGTCGGTATCGTGTATTGAACAATATCGGTATGGGCAGGTCTGCCTGACTGCCCAAAAAAATATCCATGATGCGATTACATTGTCTAGCTGTCAACCTCATGCCCAGTCTGAGAGGCCCGTTATCATCAAGGGAACAGGAGAGAAGCCCTGTTCGTCGGTTCCATCCGCATAATCTCTTTGTTTGTTGGTTCTAGTCACATAACCTCTTCAGGCTCGTTGTATTTATCCATCGCAGTCCGGTCGCTTACCCTGGTGGGATCACTTTATCAAAAACAGCTTGTTAAGGACCACATACTTAGCGAGGTTGCCGACGATGAAAAAGGGTTCCTCTGATCTTTCATCAGTCGCGACGTTAACTACCCCCCCCCCTCCCTCCTCCCCCCAACAAAAAACTGTCATCGAGAGGAGCGCTAGGCATTGCATAAGTATGCGGCCTCAGAGGGCTTTGCGATGTTCCGCCAGCGTGGCTTATCCACCAACCGTGGAGCCATTTACGTGCGAGCCCAGCGTCAAGTATAAACTACCTTTCCTCAAGCGAATGTGATTTTGCACACAAATGGGTCATCTCGGTTTATGCAACATACTCGAGGACAGTTTATGCTTTACAAAAGGAGGCTAGGATTTGGGCATCAATTTTTGAAATGACCCTGTTTTCCGCAACTAAAGCATTGCTAGCAGGCCTTCCCGCTATGCCGCGTTAGCTACTACTTACGAATTCGAATCGGCTCTTCTCCCGTGCTCACCAGCGCAGCGCCACCGATGTAGCTGACAAAATGTCACGGATCTTGAACGTCCCTGGAAGAACTCAGTGCCTTAGACTCAGTCGGTCAATCAGGAAGCGTTTCTTTTGGATAAAGGTATAAAACCTCTTGCATATGTAGAATTGAGATAGACCCGGCGTCACTTTCTAGAAATCTCTCTAACAGCTTCACCTTAAATCTTTCCCACGCTGCTGGGGTTGCCTTGAACTTTGCATGTCCCCTGGCTCCTCACAACCATAGCTTTGCCTACTCGGTCAGCGGCTTGAACGCTGTCTCAGGAGCTAGTGGAGAGGTCAACCCTGGACATAGGCAATAAATTTTAAGCAAAGAAAACTTTTGCTAGGCGACATGTACTCCGGCTGCGAAAAGTCAGGTGAGGGCATTGGGAGTGGAGTAACCTTCATGATCTCGGTGTACAGACTAGCGACGAAATCTTCGAGCGTGGGGTTTGCTTCCGATGCGTCGTTTTCCCCTGCGTCCACGCGCCTCTCGCCGGCTGTTCGATGCTCTAACCTCGTTGGTATTCGGCACCGAACATTATCGTCTATCTGGCTTAGCTTGTTATTCGGGATTCGATCCGCTGTCATTGCCACCAAAATGTTGCAAATCACAAAGCTGCTGCTGGCGAACTCCGATCTATTTCAGCTCAACTAGCCCCTACGCTTTACTCATACAGATTTGGCTTGCAGTCATCTAGAAATTCTTATAATAATAACGTTCGCGGTGCCTATATTTATATATATAATAACTCTTGAACCAGCGTTGCAGTGGCTCTGCTCACTTAAAAATGGCAAAAATGTATCAGCGTTTCAATGTTGTACGTACTACTGAATATTGACGCTAAACGAGAAGTAATTGAGCCCATTACCGATACATACACTAGACTGTTCACTTTCAATAAGCTATAGATTTCAATCTATAGTATTGTTAGTACACCTATTGTAGCAGAATGACATCTGCTTAGAAAAACCTTGGTCAAATGCTTAAGATGTAGTAAGTCAACATTTGAATTTTTTTTATTGATCAGTAAGAAAGAAACGGGAAATTTGTGTTCCTTGATGTGCTTCTTCAATCTTCTTCGCTTATAAATACTGTACATTAGTAAAAAAGAATTGTTAGGCAACGATTGTGTAGATCTGAGATAAAACAATACGGGTGAAAGGTAATAAAGCGACGTTCGGTAACGATGTTTCTCAGCAGGTTCAGGAGATTTCACTTTTTCAGATTGCAGTTCTAAATCAGTGATTTTTGAAAACCAGGCTTAGCAATACAAATGCACAATGTTTATGTGTATTTAGACTACCAGATTATTAGGACGCACCATTGTCTTATATGAAGCATAATTTTCTGTTGAATTATGATTAGTGGAAGATAATTGTTCCAGCTTTGATCATAATGGAGAATATTGAAATGTCTTTCGTCTGGTTGCCGCCGATCTTTATCCCAGCTACTCGATTCAATCTAGTGATTTTCAACGCGCAATGACGTTCCCATCGAAGAGAAAGCGAGAGAGACGAGCAGTGCTAAAAATGCTGTTACCGGTCATAAGACCGTTGCCATCAGTCTCTTTCGCATGTTGCGGCACAGGAGTAACGGCGTTAGCCACCGCAGGAAACAGAACAAGTGATGGCGACAGGAGCGTCTCAGCTCCCGTCCAAATACACTAATACAATGGCATGTCAGCAGCGCCCACCGGCTGGCGAGTGAGCTTGTGCATGATTTAATTTGACGGAGGAAATATTTACGAATTGTCGACATAAGAAGTAAACTCAGCCATTATTTTTTCGTTCCCGTTGCCGGGTTTGGAGCGACTGCAGCCCCAAAAATAAAAAGCGGCCTAGTCAATGACTGCCCGCGACAGAAATCGAGTCAACGTTAATGTTCAGTAAACTCGAAAGGAAAAAAGATGGGGTGGTGACGAGTGAGGGAATAGTACCATTGGCTTATCCATGCCAGCATTAATACTCGGACTGCTCTGGATTCTACCGCGAACTTCAACTAAACGGATGACAACGGCGGCAAAAAGGACCAAATTACTCAATACCTCAATTCGGCGTGCACATCTAATCAAATCAGGTAGCGACAAAGTGAACAATTGGCAGAAAAAAAATATAGATAGGTAAAGAGAAAAGAGAAATCTGCCTGTAAAAAGCGCTGTCTAAGGAAGGCACGTTTCTGCTTACAGTCATAAAAAGGAGCACGAAGATAGAACGATTCCCGTTCATTTTCCTTGGAAGCTATCAAAGATAACAAGGAAGTGTCAGACGACGCACTCTCACCAGACGCCTCAGTAGATAAAGCACACGACGCCGCCGCTGCCGCCGCCGCCGCCGAAGAGGGACGACGCCAGTGACTTTATTTGAAGACGAGGGAAAGTGGGGATTGAGTAGGCGGATAGGGGTAACGTCTATGAAAGTTTCAGTTAGCAAACGAACATCGCGGAAAGAAAAGCGGGGCTATGTGTGCAAGGGAAAAGTAAATTTGTCATCATTTTCAAAGTGGAGCTCGAGCACATCAAACGAGAAGGAAGGTTCAAAGCTGATGACCGAGTGTGCAAAACCAAAAGAGAAAATAACCAGAAAGCTAACAAATAAGAATTTACTGCAAGCTAATAAGTCGAAATAGCTTCTGGGAGAAAAATTCCATGGCAAAGAAGAAATAAATGGGACGTTTTTCGGTAGCCATAGACTATTAGGTTCCAGCCAACAGTGAACGATAACATCCGACAACCCGTATTTAGAAATCTCCGGGGCATCGGAAGTAGACCATCGTAGTTTTCCACTGAGAGGAAGTGGAGGAGTGTAACGCGTGTTTTCGAGCACGTTCTTGTTTTGTTTGACAAAACACATTTGCAATTTTAGGGCAATGAACTAGGAAGGAGCGGATGCTTACGAAATGTTTCAACGAAAGAGTAGTCATCTGAGAAATTCTATTCTCAGGCTCACATGTTATACATAAGTGGTCTTTTGTGAGCGCGGCCGTTTGTTCTCTTTTGTCAGTGTTTGCGCTCGAAGGCACATACGCGAGTTCGTCGAGCATCATGTAACAAGGGTGAGTCGTCCAGAAATTAATTGCCAATGTAAATATGAACAGATAATAAAGTAAGTGTGCGACCATCACTTTCTTGTTGTCGCCTTCCGTGTCATCCCTCATTCGTCCCGCCGCAGTCCTTTTTCTCTGCAGGAATGGGGTGTTGCGCTTCGAGGTATTTATCCGTAGCAACGGATGTTGTTTATATTTGGGCTTAAACTGTTGCTCCCACAAGCCGGCGCCGTTTAAGCCCCCTCCTTCCCCTGCTTTCGTCACCCACAGAAGTGCAACAAAAAGACAGGCCTTTTGTTCTTTCACTCCCAAGCTCGTTCACATCCACCTCGCATCTGTCTCCCTTCGTCCGTTTGTCGAGCTTACGATATAGTAATGGAAAAGACAAAGATGGAACTTATAAGGAGGATAGTGAGAAAGCGGGAAGGTTTCCTTCGACGTCCTAACCTGCTAGATCGCTGTGCTTCCATTTAAATCACATTCAAAAAGACGGCCCTTAGAATCGTTCTTCTCTAAACCATTCGAGATCCTAATTATAAAGCACTATGTGCGAAAATGGGTCTTTTTGAAGAGTCAAAATGATTATACATTCTTAGAACAGTCTTCCTTAAATTATAATAAAATTGGAGCCTCATATTATTGCTAGTTGTCACTAGGAGAAATCTTATTGTATTATCTATGTGCATCCACTAAATTGAAAGCGATCGGTAATATTCCCGTGCACCAAACTCAGGGTCGCGCAGTTTTCAGCTGCCATAGACGTTCCAATATATTTTTTTTGTCTCGTTCATTGACAGGCCGAAAGTATGGCGCTTACAAAACGCAAGTTGGAGCTTCGTGCTCTTGGACAGTAGTACACTTTCCTGACATGTGCTATCTCCGATACACGCTTGTCCTGCTCAATGTCTTGGACCTGAAACGAAGTTGGTGTCGTTAGCTACACAAGACCAGTTATATCTAAATATCACTATACGAACTATTGGATACCTGATTCTATAATTGTATTCCACATGCATATATGGAGGCTTCTGGTGAATGTAGCCTAATATCGCAGTAGTGATTTCATGTTATAGCAGATCGCTTTTGTTGAATCGTATCGAGTTCCTTTTGTTGCTGACACGGTAGCCTGTGTGCGTGATTTTTCTGGAAAAAAAAAAGCATCGAAGCATAATAAAGCATTTGTGCGTCTCTGTTCTTGTCGAATCTGTTTGGCACACCCGCTGGAGTGATTCTTACTATGAATCTTCACCAAATTGACTCGTGATACCTTGAGAGTTCGTAATTCTCACTCCGTAAAATCTAGATACAGCTTAAATGTGAAAAAGGAATAATCAAGCCGAAAATAACAATTTATTATTTATCGAATAGGTATTTATATATTATGTGACGATGACCGCTGTAAAAATGGACTCAGGTACTAGGAATATTGTGGGTGTATCTTCACACCCAGAATTTGGCGCTGTTGCCATGTTCTGTATTAAACCGATTCACCGTCCTTGAAGAGCTGTCTCCGAGTGCACGGACGTTCCTTTTAACAACCGTATATTCGCTTCTCATCGTACCGGCATAATGAAAATCGACACTGGATTAACAGGCAAGAAGAAGAAGAAGTTTAGGATCGTGCCCGATCTCTCTTATTTTTATTGACGGCTATCTGCTGACATTGAGTTTTTTTCTAAAGCCAACAAAAGCTGTAAAACTAGAGTCCATGAGAACAGCAATGCGAAAAGTGCCAAAACCACCCCAGGTTTTCGCATTATTACTATGACACCCGGTGTACGCTGTGTCTCCGCGCCACCGTATTACTGTAAAACACTAAAGGTTCTGCTAATTCTTTATAGAGAACTACCTATTGAATAATGATAGTTGTTTTTGTGATGATATATATATATATATATATATATATAAAAGCATTATTAATATATAAAATAAAAACAATAACGACAATAATAACTGTTATTATTATTATTTTTATTGAATTTGTCAAAAGTATCCCAGTCGTCAATCACTGCTAATATTTGAGCATCTGAAATGACGGAATCCATATTAACTGTCGTCATTAAAACTACGCAATTCAATTAAAGTAATTAGGAATAGGTTTTAATAACATGAGACAAGTTTCCACCTATTTCAATCGTTTTTTCAGTCCTTTGAGCCGTTATTTTACGGGACCCGTGAAACAAATGACGGACATCCAATATGTAGCAATAAAGCTTTCAGTGGTTTTGAAGTGTGTTTGAAGTGTCAAGTGGTTTGAAAAGAAACTGCAATTTGACATAAACTATATGATTTTTTTTGTTTACGATCTTTCTGAATGGAATATACGTGGGCCAGAAGTATGAGTGTTCGGTCATCCAGTCACGATTATTGTCTGAACTTACAAAAGATCGTGCCAAACATTTACTGGATAGGGATGATTTCTCCGGATCATTAGATATAGCGATATCAGTGAACCAAGCATACGAATATCGCGCTCACCCTTTAGCTCTTTGTTTAAAATGGAATGAAAAACGCGCGCATCCACAAACGCTTGATGAAAATTACAAACGTGCACGTCACGAGCCACAACGTTACTGATTGTATCGGTACTGATTGCATATTATTATTAGTTACTATATAATATGGCATATTATTAGCGAATTGTATAAGATAAATTGTCGATCTTTTGTAGGTATGGCATCAGGAGAAGATTCCCGATAGACCCGAACCGAGTATCGGGCGCTTGATTGATCGGGATTGATAGTCTGGACCCTTGACTACCTACTCTGACGAGGGGTGATTTTATTAGGAAAAGTATATATTTATGGTAATTTGTGCATCTTGTAGCATGTGACCTGAAGAATTAGGTAAACGTAGCTAAGGTAAAATGAACAGAAGTTCTCTGAAAAGGCTGTTTCGTAAACTAATATCGTTGACGAATTTCTGTTTTTGAAGTTCAAAAGTAAGTACGGCGTACATTACGGATGAGAATTTTGCATATATTTAATGAGCTCGTTGTGATTGTATAAGTGGAATGACTTGAGAAAGTGGAAAAACTTACACTTAATAACATAAAAAAATCATTATTGTTGATAATGAAATTTCGAGTTATTGTTTATTTAATTAAGTTCCAATAATTCTCGAAGTAATCGTTCTTGAAACACGTTATCTATCTGCCAGAATTAATTTTAATGACGCATATTTTTCGTATGAATGATGTATGACCACATGAGCGAATTCGCAGCTTCGCGCCCGTATTTGTAGTTTAAGACTAAGAGCGCTGATCTACTTGTGTTTGTGTCTCAACTTTGGTACGTTTCCCGTTATTGCGTTTCGCTTTCTCACTGTGGCAACCTATGAAGTCAATCTGTTTTGAGTTCGACGGACCAGTTGAATCGGGTCCCCCGACCGAGTACAATCGAGTGGAGCGTTGTCGCTTCTTGGCGGGCTCAACGCTTGCCTCTCACTATGCTTAACAGTTTAGTCCGGCGACCTACGACGTGCATCCAGTCGACCTGCAGGGATACCGCCTCGAGTTCGACCCGGAGGACCGAGGGAAAAGCTGTCAGCAGGAGTAGCAAAGGCCGCGCGTATACAAGTTTATTTAATTAAATCCAAATTCCAGCAGCTTATTCGGCCTGAAGAGGCAGGCGGCATCTGTTCTGCTGAGTCGTTTGGTTCGCTCAGACACTTTGCTGCATCTCCATCGTCCGCAGTGTCAATTCCCTTCCGGCTGCCCCACCCCTGCACGAAGACCCGATAGACTCTAGTGACTCGGTCAGTGCATATAAGCACACACGCACACCCCAGACAACATAGATCCTTGCACAGCGTCCTACTCCTGCAGCTTTTGAACTCTGATAGGTCGCAACCCGTTCAGCCCACAGCGAAGTCGACCTCTCTCTCGCTTGCTTGTTTTTGATAGCAATGGATTTTGCTGTGCATAGACTTCATTTGCCGACCCAATCGAGGAGACGAATGCGTATTTCAGTCAACGTCCATATATAATACCTACATGTGTATACATGGGAGGATTAACACCCTTGTAAAATGGCTGCCATACGTGCAGACTAAGACGAACGTTGACGGTGCAAACTTGATGTGTGTTACAAAGGTACTAGGTAGACATACATCTCAACTGAAATATTTCCATATGCCAGGAATAGTTTTAAACGGCTAGACTCTATCAACAAATGACTTACGTTCAAATAAAAAAATTTCTAATTGACACATATATTGTCGTTCTATTTAAAGCGAGATGTAGCCAAGTAATCATTGTACTCCACTTGTTGCCGCGGTAGCTAAAACGGTTTTGTCTGCAGGCGCCCACCTGAGCCCTATGGAGCATACGCTTACTACGAAATGCCGCAGGCGCCCTAGTCTGCAGAGGACGAGATAGATTGCAAGCAACTGAAGAGCTTTACATGCGACGACCGACGGTATCATCTATGTGTGGCTGAAATTGTCGACTAAATAGGACGAAAATAAGATTTTTTTTGCAAAGTTTAAAAATATAGCATTAGATGTGATAATGTCAGTTTGGTTAACCACCGGAATCGACTTTATTGCGAACATGATGTGAGCTGCAGTTTAACTACAAGCATTTCTATACAACTGAGTAATAAGTTCTCCGGGTAGTAGTTATTATCGTTTGTAACTGCAAAAGACGTTGAAAATTATTGTTGGGGCAAAAGGTTAAGAAATTAGCAACAGGCCTTTTGCGATATCCCTGTTGACACAAAGGCGACAAATAGGCCCAACGCTAATGCTGTTTGTAAAGGGTATTGGGAACACTCGTCTGATAGCATGTTCTTTATTGTATCGCGTTTTGTTAAACAAAGCTTATCAACTGCTTACCACTGTTCCCATTCTAGTCCAGTATCAATAAACAGGACAACAAAGAGAATATGAACTTTGAAATATATTACGAAGACAAATAGGCTGTTTCTTTTTCGACAGGCACAGCGCGCCTGAGATGAACGATAAATCTTGCCTAAGCTCAAGCGGAAGCTGCACTCATTGAATTGTCCTCACTAAGCACAAGATGTTATTGTGGCTTGCTTTCATTAGTCAGATTCGAATTCACATGTGCTGGACAATGAGAAATGCCACAAACAGTAAAATAATTTAAAAATATCGGAACTTCTTCGAAAGCTCTGTGTGTCTGAAAACGTTTCGTTAACGCACACCTGTATGAACTCCATCGTTCTTCAAAAGCGTTATTACAATTCGTTTGCAACAGCCCATATCGCTTCGTTCCCCATTTACCCCAAAAGTTAGATGGGTATTTTTGGGCCTTAATTTATTTATTGCATTTTGAGGGTTACGTTTAGTTGCTTTCTAAAGCAGCAGAGAGCACATTGTCTCTTGATTAATTAACGGGAAACATTTACATACATACAGTTAGTATACACGCCGCTGAATGGAATAACTTTAGATGACTTAGCTGAATGAAATTTGTTTCGAATTTAAACGAAATTTGTATGTGCTGACAAGGACGTTGCTCGCGTCTTTCGGCTCAATTGCCACCGGTATTTTCAAGCAGGGGCCTTATCAGCTCACGAATAATTTTTCCTTCCGAATAATAATAGCTTCCTTGGTGTTTAGTAGTAGATGCGACACTTCTCTGTTTTGTATCCATTTCAACATTGTTGGTTAAAAACCATTAATCTCTCGGATGCTTCGTTTGCGCAGTGGGGATAGATGTCGCTAGTTTCTATACGCATTTTTTTTTTATCACTACGAATAGTTTATTCATAATCTGTCTCTTTAGCACTAATAACAGATGCCCTGACTTCTGTATAAGCAGAAAAGACCTGGAGATCCAGGCCTCTTGGGGAACTGAACAGTTCCCGTCCTCTACCTTGCTTACAAATCAATACCATTTGCACTTCAACACCAAGAAATCGAATATCAAACGTAAACTTCTTATACGAAACCGTGACCTTATCAAATAACAATGACAACAATTTAACTACGATCGCACACAGCTACGACCGTACCAAATCTAAAAAAAAAAAAGTCACGGGATTAGATAAACGACGGAACGATACATTCGAAAAGCATTGGAATGATAAATCACGACACGTTACTAACTAATTCGTTTATAAGATTTTTGTCAAGCAAAATTGAATTTGGACGAGGGGACGTAAGAACAGTGCATGTATAGTATCGTTGTTATTATTATCTTCACTATTATCATGATCATCGGTTTCAGCCCGTACTGTGATTGGAAAACACTCCCACCTGTTGCACTCACCGTTTATTATGAATGAACGATACTTAGGTACGCGTATTCTCTAACGGTCGTTCACTCCATGTTTAGGTTCCAGAATTCTCTTTGGTTCAGTTTCAGTTCCTGCTTCCTTAACTCGTACTGATCTATTTTAATACCTATCGAAATCCGATACTAAAATTTTAACAGCTGAAAAGGTGTTTGGACGTGTAGGACGCGTGAGAAATTGCCGGTCAGTTTCATGCTTCTTTCTTCTCTGTATTTGTACGTAAGCCAGAGTTAGAGGACAGTTCGTCAGGTGGTTAACGTTACATCATGACCAACGTTTGTTTTTTGTTAAAAAATGAGACGGTCCGTTACGATGACACTCCATTAAATGGCTATGGCTTGTTGTCAGCTAGAATGCTATGTGCGCTAACAACATTGTCAAATCTGCAACATTGTCAGAGAACCAAAGAGTCGGTGGTTCACAAAAAGTCACCGTGTGGGGCAAAGGTGCCATTGGGTCCCATATATATTCGCCAATGGTAACGAAACGGCAACAACACAGTCGATGACAGCCTTTGCTTTGACGTACTGGATTATCATCCAATGCTGGATCATCATCGTTATTTGCCTCGAATAAAAATATCTGTACTTATTAGGTAAGTACCGTACATGCTGCCTTTCAATCTTCATTGAGATATGATAATGATGGAGGCGACAAAGGAGCCTTCGGAAAAGATGTAGGCTACATTTCTTCACGATGTCTGTTTTTCGAACTTCTAATAGAAAGACGCTAAATGTAGGCTCCAGGTTTACTTGCACGCCTCATAGAAACCTCACGGTTAAAGCATGCAGTTACGCAACCTACTGCTAAATGTCGCTCACCGAAAATGTCTCTTGACTATTTCCTAGCAAAGTAGTTCTCCACATATGCAGTGTTCTACAGCTTCATTGACGCTTTTTGCCCCACGTTGTGACTGCAATGGTATTATATTGTTTTTATTTGTAGAAACTTCAGATAGGTGCAATAGATATGTAGCAGCCGTAAACGAGTGTAGGTCTTCATGAGTATATAACGTCTACCCGGCAAACACATGACTATTATTACATATCTACGACAAGTAATCGAGATCACTGAAGTGTATCCTTTCTCCTAAATCATGCAAGCGATTGTCTGCCATAAAGACAATATGTAAACAACCAAAACAGAAAATGAGTAAAAAATGGGCAGTCCAGGACATTTGCACTATACCTTTTGCTGCAAACAATGACTAGTGGAGACGATGTCATGGTTAGAACGGGTGCATTGTCACTCTCAATGGTCCCGCTCAAAATGTCACTCTAAAGGGAATACGGGTGTATAAATTTATTGCTGACTTATGTAATATAGGACAGGAGGAAGATCCGATATTGCTTTTCCTTCTGGTTTGTAGGTCCTTAAAGAACTATTTGTTCATATATGCAGCTATTGTTGAAACGGTTAGCATGTCGTTAACTTAATAATAATTCTAGGATACTGAAAAGTCGGTGTTTTGTAATTAAAAATCATAAGATTCGTTTAGAAGTTTTTTTTACAGTAGCCCGGGCCCAAAATTGTTTCTTATTAAATTATAGGTAGTTTTTTTTCTACCTTATTACACAGGGAATAACTAGCGTTGATAATATTTTCTTATCTTAGAGTGATCTTTGATAATTACCCTTCCAAATAAAGATCGTCATTGCACCATATGACGCAGAGGTAGGAAGCTAGGCACTTACGAATTACACCCGCTCTCAGGGTCAATCCTATAACATTTGAAGGGAAATTGAAGAATCACCATCCCTAAGAAGTTGCGAAGTTCTGTTTAGGTAGAGGAGATAGACTTATATTGTTATTTTATCCATTTATGATGGCCATCCAGCCGGAAGCGTGATGGATTCAGTATTAGTATATATATAAATCTTGAGAAGACTTCAGGCTAACTAATACAGCAGGCGCGTGGGAAGCTTGTCGTGGGTCGTATTGATTTCAATGCTGTGTACATGCACGATCGACTTAGCCAGCAGTTGTATGATAATCATTAGCCATTGTAGAAGCAAAGTGCCCCGTTTGTTTATTGCTTTTAGCTGTTATTATCAACTGTTGTGTATGGTTTTTTACTGAGGCAATTTCCTCGAAATGCAAAAATAATTTCGGTATTGTAAGCGCTAGACAATAATCCGTTTACCATTAATCATATATACTTACATACTGGGGCAGGAATAGCTGATCGGCTGCCCTGGGGATGGAATTAACTTACGCTAGAGCAGCGTTGTTAATGAGAACGCTGCTGATTCGCACAGTTAGGATTTCCATCGAGCGTCGTTCACTCTAAAACCGGAAAACAAATATAATAAACTACAATGGTCAGAATCTAATTACTTAGAATAATAATTATTATTAGAAAAAGTTAGATAATATGGCCTTTGTCGTAATCTTCTACCAGTCCCGTTACAATATTAATGCTATCGAGCTAGTTTCCAGCATGGAAGAGAAGCATCTAGGCGAATAGTACAGAATTTCAAAAGAGGATCACAACCCGTAGCTGTGGAAGTAAGCACATCGACACAGAACAGACCACGTTTTCGTGTTCTTCGTTTTACTGGATTTTAGTTTTACGTGTGATTAGTTTTACTAGATCTTGAATAGCTTGCGTATTAAGGCATCTAACAAATAGATAATAGCACGTCCGTAAGAATGTACCATTGTTATATGTCGTGTAGGTGTATTGACGATTATTGTGATATACAATTGAATCTAGTGATCTTTGTCCACCATCTTGAACCTTACGAGCTCATGGTCTGCGGACGAATATTGCTTTCAAGGCAAGCAAAGTATAAAGGACATTCCAAGGAAATAGTTTTTCACAGTTGCGTTAATACCAAAGGACTCCCTTTGCTTTGTTATGTGTAGATCTTGCGAAGACAAAAGTGATACTAGATCATCACCTTGGTACATAAAGAAATGGAGAATCAAGTGTAGATAAAGGTCCACAGTTGAACCACTTACTTTTTCATTATTTTTAGAAATCATTGGTAAATCATATTTAGAAACTTCAATTTGCCGGACGACCTGCCCCTCGATTCCTCAAAATGGTCCTTACAACAAGAGAAAATTGATCGCATCTATTTCGATCTTCCTAGCGGGTTTGATTGAGCGAAACATTTAACTGACAGTAACGTAGACATGCGTTTATTACCAGAATGTTCAGTCTGTACTTGGACCAGTAACCTGTTTGAAACGTTCGTCATGACGCTCATTAAGGATCCCACAGCGGACTGTGCATATCTCCCTTCATTGTATTTTTATTTTACATGAAACACAACTAATCTCTAAAGGAGTCGCTCATCAACTAGACTCCGACGATTCGTCTTCAACTGTTACATAGGTTTCTTTGAACACCAATGATAGTGGCCACATCTTACAACTAGCAATAAGTCCTGGGTTCTTTTGGGTAACGGTTACTTTACCGATAGCCGTAATATTATCGAAAAATCTCTATGTATATGTTTTTACCAAGCGTTTATTTCGATTGTAAACCCATTTAGTAACGTCGGCAGCATGACAATATTGGAAATAGATTTTGCCACCAGTACTTTATGTGACCCTTTTATTTTACCCCCTTAGTTGGTAACGTAGTTTTCTTCTGCTTCATTATGAAAACGTCGTAAGCTTTTTAGTCGTTCCTGCAAAAGTTCTTGAGCTTGCTTGTGCTATGAAGTTTAGAGGCGAGTAGGTTCCGAGACTTACATTGATAGTCTATCTACTGTTATAAACTATCATATGTAAATATGCCAATACGTGGACGTGCAACAATAGACTTCCAAGGGTTAATAGCATTCAATAATATTTTAGTAGGAAAAAAACTCATTTTCAAGGTGGCTTTATCAGATTTTCAAGAGGAACTGCAACTTAAAAAAGGGATGACAATATACAGATTTGTCAAACCGGGCCAAGAACTAAGTAGGTCATAAACTGCTTTATCTACCTTAAGAATTCTTTTATCTATCTAGTTATTATAGTGTATGTATTTGCATTTCACTTTATGCTAGTAACTCACGGTTTCTTTTTTAATAACGCGGTTTAATGTTAGTATATATTCACGCCTAAAACAGTATTGATCTAATGTGCCAGTTATTATAACCATTATATGCCTTTCCTTGGAGTAAAAGAAGCGCATTACAGTTTACATAATGATTGAAGTTTGGACGAGGTCGAAGCAAGGGAGAAACCAGATTTCAACCGTTTGAAAAATACTAAATGCCAGAAATCTGTTGAATTTAGCGGATCTTCATTTCAAAGCCTCGCTTTGAAGATGGAAACTCGTTCAGTTCAGCACGACATGCTACCCAAATATACCCAAAATTCATCACGATGTACGAACTTCCAGCATGGATAGACGAAGGCAATGATACTGTAGCTCCGCGCAACGTCAAACTTGTCGGGTAATTCTTTGGATTACTTATTATGGAAGAGTGTCTTCGACGATAACTTGAAGCTAATTTATAAACGACATCTTGATTCAATGTAAATATATTATTTCTGCGCATGCTCCACAGACCGTAGGCGTGTAGAACACTTACACTTAAGTGCCGTTAAAAGGAAGATTAAAGTTGGCTTGTTACCTCTAAAGGAAAAAGACACAAAAGGCTCTATTAACGGATATCTGATTGAAGTTGAGGATTTGGAAGGTAAGACGATAAAAAACTTCAACATGGCCAATGGCGTCGGAAGGCTTTTTGTGGGTACCGGAAAGCAGTATACCTGGTTTGTTGTATCTTTCACATGTAAAACACCATCTTCAAGTGAAACTTGTCTGAAAAACTCTGTAGCTGACGAGCCTTTTGTTCGAAAAGCGTTGAACACTTAGAGTCTCAACTGTTCGACGACTTAAAAGGTAACCTCGTTTCATTTATCTTCTTGGAAAACTTATGGCTACTGCTCTTGGCTTCACTGACTCATTAAACGTATTGAGGTAACGTCAATTAGAAGTATTTACTATGTCGACTACTAAAGTTATTTATTGTATCTTGAAACGGTTAAGTAGAACCGCATATATTTTTCGAATTTATCTTTTTAGCTCACGAAGGAATATAACCTTTAAAAACGGGTAATCGCTGAGTTTCGTTACTATGTAGTAATGATGTAGGCTTATTTGTACCCGAAAAGTTCTACATTCGTCATTATAGTACGTCTGATTTTTACAGGTATTGCATCGATATAAAACTATTACCTATGACCTCGCTCGAAGAAGCCGGAAGATCTACTACTGCGTAACCTCAGCGATCTCAGCGACATGTATGAAAACTAACAAAGATACTGGGTCAAAAAACAAGCTATAACAATAATAACAGGTGGACCTTTTGAGTAAGAAGCTTGGGTTGGACCTAAAACCCATCAGCGTCACCACATGTAGAATTTTCGGACAGATAAAATTACCTTTGTCTTTAATAATCCTTTATAGGTGCCTAATTAACGTTATCCTTTCTCAAGCTCTCCATCTATATCACTCCTAACTCCCAGCGGATTCGGTGATGGCTGTATTTTAAGTATTCGTTTCAATTGCAGGTCGCCTTTATTACACCGATAGAAACAGATCTGTCACAAATTTCAGCAGTCTTTATAAAGGTCAGATTAACAGTAGCTCTGTTATATGATTACTGCACAAATGTCATTATTCAAGATCATGCGTAGATAAAAGAGCGATATTCATGCAAATGTATGTATATATATACATATGCATGCAGAATGTCGGAAATGCTTTCCTAGCTAAAGAGAAAATTGACCAAGAATTTAATGATAGGTGTCATCTTATCCCACATTACCATGTCAGCTATTTTCCCCTTATGTTGGTGGATTGCGCAAGGTTTATAAAATATGATATATCGTTGAAATCTACCGAACCGTGCGCATGACATTAAGCATGTGTGCCTATTCCGTCCTTCAAAATGGCCTACCACTGCGTCTTCACTAACGATTCAGTTTATACGCTTACTTATATCAAGTATATTGAAGTACTTTATAGACTGATACCATGGAGGTACTCTCTGCGAAACTAATGATTTCGTTGTGCTTTCTTTTGTTCAGATTTCAGTGGCATTCGATAATTTGTACAGACCAGGTAGACTCAGACAAATCTGAAGGACGAAATCTCTTAATAAAACCCCTGCGTTTTGCACTGTATTATCAATACCCTTTTTTCATCAATAAAGAAACCATAGCTGTACAGTCCCCGGTGTCCACTATCTACGGTCTCTTTTGTGGGCATCTTTGTGAGCATGAGATATTATGATGAACTATACTGTGACCAACCTTTTTGACATAATTCAGAGCAATGATAATATATATAATGGTCACACATACATTTTCTGATTGAAATTTATTTACCGTGGAACCTGATTAGTGGATCACTTGTCCGGCTTCGATTTAAGGCTAGAGAATAGGTACAGTAATAAACAAACATCTACAGTGTGTGTTTTGATAACGTATACCTCCATTAATTTGTTGCAAAAACAGCAGATAAACTTTATCCTCTGCGAAAATATAATAGAAATCGATTCGGAACATGAAACTGTGTCCGGTGTTCCCTGTTTACAATCAACTGCAACCATAGCGACCATAGCGAATTCGTCAAGTAATTTAATCCGGGGAACCGTCAACTTTGACCGTCTTCAAGAAGACTTTCTGGGCGTGTCTTTTATACTATTAATACATATTCAATTAGTGGTGCGTTTCAAGACAATAGAAGGAGATAAACATCTACAAACATCCTCTCAGAAAGCGTCTGACGTAGCTTGAAACTTTACTAGCCTCCAACCATTGCCTAATAAGGTTAGCCCTGTGACGACTTTTAAAAATGTTTTCTCTCGTTTTTCATTTTTTATTACTATTTTAAGCACGATTGCACAACAAAGAACGGCAAAGGTGCACGTAAGGTTTTCGTAGAATCATCGAAACCCTGCTTAGCTTAGCAGACGATTGCGTAATCTTCAAAGCATTCTAGAATCGCACTAGCAATGACTAGAGACCTTCTTTGGAAATCAGCACAAAAACCAAGCACGTCAATATGCTTACATACAACAATAGTGAGAATATACTGAAATTAGATTACAACCTAACGAACATCTCTGAGCTTCTGTAGCGTAGGTTAAAAGCGAGGTCCTTTAGTTGTACCTTTGACGCCTTTCATTTTCTTTATATGTATTTATTTTTAGGAAAATTAGGCGAGGGATCGGCCCTGGATTCGTTAAGACGATCAATGGGGCAATCCGAGTTGTCTTTCGTGTACAACACGATTCCAACTCTATATGAATAGCGAAATCGTTCAGCGATTAACGTTATGGGATACGGAGTCTCTGATACCTCATCGATCACTTATACCGGTGAAGGTTTTCAATGAAATAATTGTACGGTCACAATAAGCACCAGTGGATAAACTTAAATGCTGTACGTGTCTTAGTTTTTACCCAGAATCGCATACAGGCAAAGGTAGATTTATGCAAAACCAATAGGCTGCATCTGCTCTATCTGTGATAGGCTGGCAGCACAGTCCCACTGATATAGTCCAAAACCCCCCATGTCCTTATGTTGACCACTAGCTGTATTTCCTCTGATTGTGTACTTATTTTACCTAGGATCTAGAAACGGTCCTATAGAAACGTTGGCAACGGCAATACCGGCTGGCACCACCTTCTCCCCGAACAGTTCTCTGCAGGCCGATAACAAATAAGTATTACGGGGGTCAAGGGACTGCCGTATTTTCCTTCTCTCTTTTCCCTCTTCTGCTCGTTAGTCCGGTCTCAAGCAGCAGCCGTAGCAGATGTGTGCCAAGCGGCGTACTTTCCCAAGCTTCAAGTAGCTCCGTTGCTCGTTTCGTTCAACACACTAAGTGCCAACGGAGTAAGTGGTCCGGCCTCAGCGCAGCGACTGAGTATCGGGTAGGAGGTCTAGTCTAACGGCAGCATTGTAGTTTAGATTGTTCCAAGTGTCTATGTATGCGCCCTCAATTGGGATAGCGGCTAGGAGGGCAGGATCTTAACAAAGCATTGTCTCCTGATGAAGCGTGCGTATCTAGGCACGCGCTAGTAATGTATGAATACTCGAGTATCTATCTAGCGGTCCATTTGATAGTGAAATCCGAGCTAATCTAAGTAAATTGACAGGATGGAGTGAGGTTTCCAATGTCATTCTCTCAAGGCGGACCCCTTTGATAGAGCCTTTCAACCAGCTCTTTTCCTCTCCTTTCTTTTGCTACGTGTAACATATAGCATACACACACACATATATATGTATATACGTATGCGAAAATGGCGCCATTTAAAGAGTTCTTCATGGAAGAGGAAGAATAAGAAAGTTTAGCTCGTCGGCTCGCAGAAAATCAACGGAACTAAATGCTTGCGAGAAATATAGCCGGTATGAAGAGTCTGCAGGTAGCACTCACTAATGAATTTAATAGGAATAAAGGATCCTTAATAACACTCACTATAAACATGAGTATAACAGTAGGCAGAATTATTTTATTGAAGGTACGAAGAACGCTGCGTTATCAGACTTACTTACAGGTTTAAGGTGCATATTAAGATTGCATTCAAAATACCCTGTAAAATAGACGTTCTATTTCCTGTCATAAGAGAATGCTTCTTGATTATGATTTTTATTGAGTCAGCCTTACAGGTAGAGAGTAATCTACTTACAGCGGGTGTCTACAGTTGAAAAATCTAAATATTACTTATTGAAAGTTTCAAGTACATTATTTTGAGGTTAGACATTATTAACTGTGTTCTAAGCGCGTTCTTTAGGTTAGGCAGCATCTTTTATGCCGAGGGGAATTGACAGTCCTTAGCTTTTTAGAGCTAGAATAACAGAACAAAAGAGGTAAGTGACAAGCACGCAGACCAGCGTTTTCTGTCTACTTGGTGATTCTGTTCTTTGCGACAGGGCTTTTAATTTCGGTAAACGTTAGCCACATGAACCGTGTCCTATGATTACGTCTGTGTCATATGATGCACAAGATGGCGTACCCAACTAGATAGCGTGTCTTTTTCCGACCGTGCATTGAGTACCGAGCTAATGGTCCTGCTCCCGTTTTAACAGAGGAGAGCTCTGACAAACGGATGCACATTCTTATGTGGAATCTTCGTTAAAGATTTATTTCACCAAAATGTCGTATTGATCATACTTGTACCATCTTTTTGACAAAAATGATGAATAAAATACGAGACGTACGCGGGCTATATCACTAAAGAACGATATGAAGATGCTATATAGCAAGCAATTATCCCAACAAATTGTGATTTAATGAACCTTTGCATTGTACTTCCTGTTATATGGAACAAAACTATCGCCGGCTTCATACGCCGGCTTCTAGTCCACCAATAACCTATTTCGTATTCAGGCCTTTTTAATTAAGCTGTTCCTTGTTAGCGTCGTTAAACCGCGTAGATTAATAGAATTACAATTTAACATATATTTACCGGTGGACAGAGGATCCGGCTTTTATTAGGTATTACAGGGATGTTTTCAAATATCCAGTTTGAAACAGCATTTACGAAGCACGGAAGTGTGCCGTTTATTATTAGCATATCTCTTATTGAAAAATTGCAATTTTAAAGGCGGAAGAGTATTTTACCCTATATGCCTCCGGTCTATTTATTATACTAAGCAGAAAAAGAGCAGGTAAGGTTTTACTAAGTTTAGTAATGATAAAGTTTTAATCGCTGAGCCAAATCTCATTATAATAAGTATGGAGTATTTAAGGAATATCGTCGTCATCGTGTTTCCATTGTAGTTGAAAGTATTGTGTAACGCTTATATGTCCGATATTTTGCGATAAGTATGAAATGGTGAATTTCCTCGAGATCTCAACTAGAAGGTAACCATCATGATAGCTATCAACAGGTACGTGTAGCTTGCTTGAATAAACTTGCAGTACAAGCTACTGTAGAGAGAAATATTAGTAGCATCTACAAAACAATAAAGAGAGTTGACAGTGGGTGTGGCGGTATCCAACAACTAACTCGATGATCAATAACATCAGATGCACGCACTTACAACGGTCACACACACTGGGGCATTTACGCACACACTAGTGGCGCCAAAGCTACAACAGCAAAGTTTGTTCTTTCGACAGTACGACGAACTTTACTCTCCCATGCTTGGCCTAACTCATTTTCCCGCTTTGCTCGAGAGCATTCAAGTGCGTTCACTCGTTGTTGAATTAAGACGCGCGTGGCAACAAGCGACGCTTTACTATGATACACATAGAGACACGAGCTCCGTTGCAGGTTTATGCTCCATTTCAATAGGAAAACCGCTACTCTGGCCAGCTATTCCAAGGAGCTAGTTTAATAAAAAGCCTGCTTTTGTGTCCTATCTTTTCTATCCTTGACCTCAGATCTTAACACGACGTTTCTGGCATCCAACAGTAAGTCTAGAGGAAAGAGAGGCAAAAGAGAAAAATACTGAAGTCTAAAAAGGCGCCTGCGACGACGTCAACGAATCTAGCTGCAGAGAACGTGATGCGTTTGAGTTACGCTTTTAAAGGAACACTGCCGGTTTTGGGTGCGGCTTGGTTTTGGGGTAAATTTAAATTGGTCTGGCTGTTTTGAGTGGCCGTCCAACATGCTCGCTTTCGAGTGAGCCGCTCATGGCCACCAGTTTATAGCTCGCTTTGTTTTAGGAAGGATGGCTAGTTTAAGGTTATCACGGCTAGTAAGTGTTTTTGCCACTCACTGAGAAGGGAACTTCCAGTGCAGATATCACTAAGATGGGATGTCTGAACTACTTTGTATATTGCACAGGCCAACATGTCAAGCAACTTCCCAACCTATCAATATCCGTACCCAGTCGACGATCGACTGGTAGCTGTACGCAGCATCTATTGTACTAAGCATTTTACGAATTACAGTCTACAAGGTGCTTAGTAACAAACATCGAATCGTTTTAAAAATTTGTCAACATGTAGATAATAGCTAAAGTAACCATTCGCACAACCTTTACGTAATGTTTTCTAAACATACGTTTAGTCATCAAGCTCAAAGCAAATGTCATTCTTGCTTCAACAAAACAGATGAGGCAATTGGGTTTAATGCTATAATGCGAAGCTCATCATCCGTAAAGCCTTGGGGGGAATCTGACTGCTGCTACTGGTAGTGCTATCGCTTGCTTCATATACAACGGAAGCGGCTCAGCGGGAACTAACAAAGCAGTCATTGCAGGACCAGGACGGCACAAGCCGAGAAAAGAACCATCGATCCTTCTTAATGTTCCGCTTTGAGACCTCGACAAAGTCTCTTAGACAGAAGTCATCTATTGGACTTCACTGGTGTGCTCGATTGGGTCCCTGCATGGCTGTGCTATAGCCAATCGTCGAAGTTCGTTGTCGTGTATAATGCCACAGGCGAGTGTCTACTCACGGCGGATATTAGGCATGACATAAACAGGGAGCTGGGGGAGTATAAATGACAAGTATGAGAAATTGCGGCTATCGCAGTTCGGCGAACCAACGACGATCGGGACTGCAGATGGCAAACTGTTGGGGCAGAAGTTTTTCAGATATCTAGGCGCATATAATCCGAGGTGTTTAGACCTGAACAGTGCACATCCGCTCAGCGTGTTCGGTGATTTTACAGGCACAATTTGTTTTATTACATAGAACGCTATAATACATGCGAACGCAGACACTTGTAGCGTTTATTTACCATAAAAGTTTATGATCGAAGCAGCCAACAACAACCGCCAAGTTCGAGCCTGGACCAGGCTTACGAACCCATAAATAAAAATTTATTTCAATCTAGCTAATCCTTACCGTCGAATGGCCATTTCGTTGCTTTACCTGCCCTTCGTTTCATCCAAGCAGTTTTTCACGGAGTATCCCGCGACACTTACGGCTTTGCGTACTAGAAGACGCGTCCGTCCATATCTATCTGTCTACGCGGAAGGAAGAGAAGGAGATGTTTCTGGTAGCACTCTCCGCGTGGCAATGGCCGCCTGGCCGCCGGCTGTCGTTTATGTTCTTTTCCACCTCCTCTCAACAGCGGCGCTACCCTTTCCTTCGAGGTGGCGAGGGTATTTGGACCGGAGCGTGCGCCCTCCTTGATCTAGTCCAGTCAGTATGTTCGCATCCTACGTAAGAGAGTGTTGTCCTGTCTAGTGGTATATCTCTGTGGTGTGTTTCTCTTGGCAGCCATATCCCATTAGCCTTTAAGTGCTTGTGTAGTCTCATCTACAAAAGCGCATATTGCCTGTCTCTCGGCTGTCGTGACAGTTTGGAACTACCCATAGCTATCTAAAAAGGGGAAAGTAGGAAACAATTGAAATTGGCAAACATTAGCGGTGCAGCGGTGTGGCCTGGGCGGCAGGTGACCAAGTTCCTGCCAACAGGTGAACGAAACTATCCAGCGAACGAGTTAAACGCTAGTCAAATCAACAAAACCAGGGAACGGCATTCATTACTACGGTTTGTTACTCACATTGCTAATCTCTTGTTGACGGTGTCTGCCAGTGACACTAAAAAGTGGCCTGAGGATTAAGCAAAGGATTCTTTCGCTTCGATTTTGTCGTTGTGTGTATTTCTTGTTTACTATTGCAACTGCCTGTGGCCGTGGCGCATCGAGAGCAGTGACCTTTCCGCACTGACAAACCCTACCATCGACAGCAAGGTATGGACAGAAGAGCTTACGGTGTACGATTCTCAAGCAACGTTTTGCACAGACAAAAGCAAATATTTTAATCAGGAAACATTTACATCCGTTTACAAGCACACAGACATACAGTACATTAATCACGTTTGACCCAACCTGAGAGAATTACATCTACTATGACATCATCTAAATCATCATTTGAAATATTTGCCTTTTCTTTTTTTCATAGACAAATAAGGTACATCGGGGCTACTGCTAATGTATACCAGCCTTCGAATATCTTAACGAAGTAGACCGAAATTGAATTATTTTTAGTAATTCTAAACATAATGTTGATTTAATTAGGAGATAAGTTTTGAATAATCGTTTTCTGTGAAAATTGATTTTTGAAAATTTGTTTAAAGTAGCTTCCCGTGGAAACCTTTCTGTCGCTTTAGGTTGGCCGGAATGAAGAGACCATCCGTGTGCCGTAGATTCACAAGGGCCACAAAGTACAGTGAACAACCTGACAGCAGCTCTCAATTTCTTCTAATCAAATCGTGTGTGAGGAAGCTACATGGAAGGAGTTTGAGGGGATAGGTACAATATTGGGAAGTTTGCAGGACTTCTTCCTATCCCTACTTATATTATAAAGAAGTGCTCTGGCGTGGTGCAACGCATACGCCTTTTATCCACTGCCCATCTACCCCAACATCGGGCGTGGAAATACTTGAAATTTGTTTTTAAGGATCTACGGTCAATCTAGCGCGGCGACGTTCTGCCAAACACATCTCATATCGAGTAACTGTCCCCTGCCTAATTTCGCTTTTATAACCTGGCCCATTATAATAATGTAGATTGCGCATAGCAGAACGACGCACGGTCGCACAATACCCGGTCAGGATTCTGACAGGAAGCCGACTACATATGTCGCATACCCACTGTTGCCGTACTGGGGTCGCCAATGGTTGCCAGCAGGCAAAATGGAGCGCCCCATTCGCGTAGAATGATTTTTAAGATACGTTGAGACGAATCCGAGTGCGGAATTATTACTGTAACTTACGATTGTCATTGTTGCTCGCGTTTGGTACTACCACATTCGTTTATCGTATCGCCATGACCGACACAAGATAATATAATGCACCTTATGATCTCATATGCCGAGCAGTTTAGTGAATATTCAGCTCTTTCGCAGCGCGTGAAAAAGTTCTATCAGAACATTTGTCCTAAGCTTTTATTTCTACCGGCTTTCCTCTCTGCTGGTGGTGTCATTTCGTATTAGCCGCGGCATCACCGCTTCAGCATTTGTATATGCAACAGGGGTAAGTGATGGTGGAGAAACTAGCGAAAAGTCAAGGGAACGAAACACAGGGACGGCGGAGAAGCTAGGATCTTCAGAATGGACCTGCCAGCCGGGTCTGGTCGGGAACTATCGTTGTTGTTGTCCAGGACGGAGTTTTCTAATCATGTTGGTCTCGGTCTTCGTCGTAAAGGTTGTGTTGTCGCAAGCAAATCTTGTTAGTTGCCTGTTTGCCTCGTTCTCGTTCAGTCGCTCTCACGGTTTCAAGCGACGACGGTAGTAGCTGCCGCGACGTTTTCTTTCCTCCTGCACTGTTGTTATTTCGTCGTATGGCGGCGCTACCGACGGTAGCTTTGGTAACGGTGGCAAATTAGATCAGCATGGGAACGAGACCGCGCGATCAACATTGACTTTGCAGGTCGGCCAGTGTTCCACCGTTAAGCACTGGCATTAAGGTAGAACGAAGGAGAGAGATGTAGCGTCGACAGCAACGAATGATGCAGTAATGCCTACTTGTTTGAAAAATAGAAGGCTAACAAGCGTAGGGGACTGAGATGGTAGGCGTAGTTGTTGCATGGCCTTTGGATGGAGGGTCTTCTTTTAGGTTATGGACAGTTGAGATAGACCTGCGTGTGAAGCCGTCTTTTCTTTGCATCGTCACCGGGCTATCTTGTTTTTTTCTACCGCTAACACCTTTTCATGCTCCTTCTGTATCCCGACTGCCGTTTCCTTACCGGTCATTTGTTGCAGACTCCTCGATTGAATCGAGGGTCGCTGAGTGTCGTGCCGCCGGCAGCATCAAGAGGACAGGTCTCCTTGTCGTGGTGGAGATGCTGGTGTCGATTGACTGTCATCGTCCCTTACAATTGCACGACTATACTTTGCTCGCAGACAAATACACCTTAGTGCCTAGATAGAAATTCTACGTGCGTGTGCATTTGTGCCTTTGTGTGGTCGAGTCACTCCCTCGTCGCGTTGCCAACTGGCTGCGAGGACAGTCACTACCAGCAAAGCAGCAGGCAGCTAGAACGAAGAGAAATTGAGCGCTAGAGACTAAAGCTGAACTAGGGGGAAGGTTCCGGAGCAGAAGAGCAACTCTGTCAATAAGTAGTAGTAGAGTATCATAAGGCACACAACTATGACACACTTAGCACAGAAGGCTGAGTATGGAAGACAACGAACAGACAGTTGCGACAGTTCTGATGGCTAGTGTGGTTGACGATGAATTGCAAAGATACTTCTGTGTGGTTTAGTAGGTAACATAACGAATGAAAAACGCACAGCACTGATACCTGACGTTTTTTCAGAAGGCTAGTCTTCTGCAAACTTGTGGAGGCAGCTGGGACGCGGTCCTCCACTTCACTTCTGGACAAAACAAGGGGCGAAAGAGGAAGGCTGGGGTGGCGCGTAGGCTATCCGCAGAGATATACCTAGACTAATACGGAACGAGAAGTGCCACTATTTAGGGATGATCTTGACGTAGACTTCGGACGAGCTGCTTGATTGGATTTGTTGCGATGAAATAGCATTGCAAATCAGCACCTGTTGATCTAGAGAAAAAAAAGGTCATGCTAGCATCTTAGAATCAAATATGGGAACCTTCGGTGGTATGTATGATGGACGTTTTGAGATAGCGCTGGGCCCTTCAGTAAGCCATGTTTCGGCCGATGATGTTTATAATTTTAATGTTTTATCAGTTTATAGACAGACCATTAAGCTTACATAACGTGATTTCTATTGAAGGTTTTTTATAACAACAGTTGCAGGCCTATAAGAAAGCCATTGCCTTCACAAGAGTGTATGCTCGTACAATGTTTGACAATTGCAAGAACGTGCGTGCAGATTTAATTAATTAATAAGACTCAGTTGATGAAAAACTTGCTATGCTTGTGGCATGATTACCGGCCTGAATATATCTGACTTTGTCGATACCTCATTACGTTCAACTAAAAAGAAATTCAACTGCCTACCTCAATCTTCCTATCGGCAAAGCTGTTTTGCGTAAACACATCTAAAAACGAGCACCCGAGCATGTTGATGTATTAATCTTATTACTAAGATTAAGAACTGTCTCTTGTTTCTATATGTAGGAAGATTCAACCTGCTATCTTGTTATTTGCCAATTACATTTTACAGAAACCTGTGATAATCTTGGCGCCTTTTGCTTTGGCTTTTCGATTTCAAACGATTCCGGGTGGAAAAGTCCTACACAATAATCGAGAATGTCCGTTTATCAAGGCTTAGCCAAATTGCCTTAGTCGGCCGAGCCGCATCATTTTATCTAAAAGTTGTATTTCTATCAATTACCCTAGCACAGATCAAAGTTGGCATAAATGAAAGTACTTAAAGTGCGGCAAAGTACGATCTAATTGCATACTGGTAGTATCCTCTCGGTTATGAAACAGTTTATTAACTGATATACTGTTCTTCTCCTCAGACTTTGATTCAATTCTACGTACAGCTGGGCTCAAGAGTGAGCAAACTCAAATTTGCGAACATGTCAATGATAGCCTTAAGTCTAGTTTAGAGGTATCCTGCAAAGCCGATGCTCATCAGGAATCGGCATCCAAAGAAGATGCTGTCTGATTGAAAAAAAGGAATTAGTCCTTCACTAGATGGATTTCCAGGTAACACTAGCACTATATGTCGAGCCTTGTCTCTAATCTAAACTAACTTAAAACAGTATACTTCCACTATTCTCGCTCATTTCGATCATTTTCTTAGTGTCTAACGCTGACGATGATGCTAGGGGACTTACAACAAAGTGGTGACGTTAAGCTTCCAATCAATGCGGATGGCTATGCGTTTTGGCCTGCAGAGCCGAAGCCGTGACCTGTCAGTACATTAACATTCTTTCCACGTATTGCACCAGCGGGTTTCTTACGACCAAATGCTACGCTTTTCAGCCCCTTGATGGAGGAAACGAGCCAAACGGAATAGGGTTGGCGGGCTCTCTTCTCACACCTCGGTAGGAAGTCTAGGAAACTTCCAGGACAAACACGACGCCTTTGGCTACTTTCAGGATGGATGCCCATTCTAAACAGAGGTGAAATATACCCGTTGTATGATGTGGGTGAAGGCTTGGGAGTTGCATTGTTGGGAATGTTTAAAGCTGGCGGAGGATGAGGAGGAGGCAAGTGAAAGAAGAACGAAAGAAGCTTTATGGGCTTGTATTGTTTGTCCACGCGTCGAAGACGAATGTGTCAATTGAGAGCTGACAATGGTTCCTGGATTCCACCGCGTCACTCTCTTCTGGGGCCTTCCTGAGCCTCTTTGGCTTTCGCTCTTTCTAAAAAAGCATTGCGATACTAGCAAATCCGACATTTTCGTATCACTGCTAGCGTTACCTAACTACAGTCATGGAACTCTGCTGAGCTGACATGTCAATCTATGGCTGTTTCATCTAACTTACACGAATTCATACTACTACTTTCTATATCGTGTTGGGCAAACGAACGATTAATTTCATATGGTGTCTATCCTTATAAGCCGGCGGCACATATACGTGACCGAATATAGAATAATTGTCATTCGGGCAAGAGTAGAGTCCTCTCCTAGCCAACCCTTCTACAACTGATAATTTCATGCACTTGATTAAATGGGCTCGATGAGTTGATAACATAAAAATCACATCTTACAATGCTTGTAAAGGAGAGCACATTGAGAAATCGCGCGTTTCAAGTAAACGCGCTATGATAGCATATGGACGTCTCTAGCAGAACGTACACATATTCGCCGTGAAGAAAACGTTGGTTGGCGTACGCGTACTCGATTAGATACCTCACGTATTAACTTGTGTTTTTGAAAATGCGCACAATAGCAACAACTACTTAACTTTCGAGTCCTTTAAACTAACTGCTTACGGTCGATTATGAGGAAAGTTTCAATTCTATACTAAGTGCATGCTGCAAATGGGGTACTGAGTAAAAGATGTATAAGTTGGCGGTCTCGCAACACGTTTGAATGTTCTCGTTATAACAAAATCTCCATTGGTCAAATCGAACTGATCTTCAAATTTTCGAAGACGCTAAGAGCAGGTTTTTCTTCTCCAAAAGTTATATCTTCTGAGTGAACGAAGATCGTATAGTAGGCCTAAAGACACCTAAGAAACCGATCCGGTCTTTTTATAGCATAAGGCAGAGCTTCATGAGGCAAACAAGTTCATCGCATTTACAAGGCATGGTAAGGTGTTAGACATTTTTATGGACTGTACTATGTCTCTAAGATTCAGTCTCGGCACAATTTGGCTCTGATTAGTTCGCATTTTCACATCTCAGTTATACTAAGAAGAGAATACACAAATAAACGTCTTAAATATTGTTGTTGCATGTAAAAATGATGGAATAGATCTTGTGTGGACCTTACTCGTACGTAAAGTTCCAAGAAGAACGCCCTGAACAAACGGAAGTTAGAATGGAAATGTTAGTGAAACGAGCTTGGTACAATTCAGTAAGAAAGACGATCCATTGTGCTGGATCCGTGTTCTGTATTTGTTCAACGCTTGCTTTATATGGCTTCCATCAAAATTTGTGAAATACCCAGTGGCTGAAAGAGAGTTATTGAAAAAGCATTATATACACGTTAGGGATTAGGCTATTACAAGCAAATCCGGCGGATTGGAAATTGAATAACTGTTATGTCAGTTGGGCTGAAATGACGTCTTTTCATATGTGTTCATTTTTACATACCGGTCCCAACGCTGTGGCAGGATCGGCACAACCATACATCTATTATTCGGGTTTCCAGCTAACGGCTTCTTGAAATAAATCGATAGATCATAAAAAGCGTTGTAACCAGACGGGCTTAGTCAAGGGAGTAACTGAGGCATAGCGATGAAGTCTGGCATTGTCATTGAGCAATTTGAACGCATGCTTTCGACTGCCGTGCCAACGATCCATGAGTCTCAAGAACAGTCTAAAAAATTCAAGATAAAGGGCTGCATTTATTGTTTTGTTTTCGGCGGAAACCTCGTACGAGCAGATGCCCCTGATGTGTACTGGAAGTACCGAACTCGACTTCTCTTGTCTGGTCTTTCTCTGGCTGCCTTTAAAGACTGAACTGTGTCTATGGCTACCGTGTGCTCTAGGCGGTTTTTTCTATCAACTGAAGTTTCGCAAGTTAGGTGTTCTTTCTTCTAAACTCACTCCTTCTAAGGTAAGCTAAATTGGCTTTTACTCACAAGTTTATAGAAGATTGGAGTACTTCCAGGCAAATCTGTTAGCCGCGCGTAATTCAAAAGTTATTGAGGTTCGAAGTCCACCGGATTCTCTTATAAGAGCTAAATATATATATATATATATATATATATGTCGTACATCCTAGATTAATATATTGCTACAGCTGGAAACTGTGAACTGTTGTATAAACATGCTAATGGTATCAGCTAAACGCTACGTAACAACGCTATACATTCCAATAAAATTATTTGCTATCTGTTTTTCCTTTTGTCTGCAACCTTATCTATCCCTAGTGATAAATGTATTAGCTAATTAATCCTTAAAATGAACTCATTTTAACGGTCATCGTAAGAGGACCTGCGTGTGTACCTGTACAGCTTATCTATTCTTACACCGTTTATTTAGCCGGCATAACGTCGTTTACGATGATCTATGAAACCATTTATTAGTTGGTATTTTATAAGTTAGTGGAATCCAGCTGCGTTTACGAGATTTACTACTTAACTTATCATTACGTGCTATTTCATATCATGGCAACCTTATCTTGGTACTTACTATATGCCTAACGTAGACGCGATTACTGGTCCCTATTTTTGAAAGAAAGTATATCGCATGTTATGCGCTGTAGATGTCCCAAGCATCGCGCTTGGAGCAGGATACATAATGACAGGAGTAGGATGCCACAGTATGTTCAGTATCCGTGAGCAGGAAATAATTCGTCGAACTTTTTATCAATGACACAAACTTGGCTCTAGCAAGAACGGGTTGTGCTTCATACCTGTTTTGTGGATTTTTGAGACCCGTTTAGCTGGTGCAAGACCGCAGATTACCTCTATGACATTACACAGAAGAAGAGACTCCTTGTTGTGATGCTCGAGTGGCCTTGGTCTAACAACAGTTAGCCGTTTGTCCTGATCGATTTTTAATAGACTTGCTTATAACGAGGCAAACCTCGAATCGACGGAAAACTAATAGAAAAATTAAGAGGCACAATTTTATAGAAGTTCCACCTACAGTCCCTCATGGCTATTTCCATAATCTATCTGTCCAGCAGCAGCTGAACCTGCTAACTTCAAAAACTTTCAATTCGAGCCTCAAACCACTGGGTTTATTTTTCGTTTCTAATTACTATAAAAGTATTTGTATTTAAATAGATAGACAGAAAGAAATCGGGAGAAAGAAGATGTACGGACCTCTTCGTTCTGTTCTATTGTAGGAAAGCCGATTTACAATTTCAGATTGCGTCCTATTGGATCTTTTTCTTGGGTTGAATTTGAAAAGGTAGGGCTATATGTGACAGTTAAGGATTTTTCCTTCGTATTTTGTCTAACTTTTGTTAAACAATAGATACGAAGTAACCGCCTTATTTTCTACTGTAGCTTTGTTTGTTTGTTTGGTACATAGATTTTTAAACGCAAACTAAAATCAGGTTATGTTTCATACAAGCCATTACATTGAGTTATATTACATGATTACGTTGGCAACTACATATACCCGCGATAGATAGGTCTCTACGTTCCGTAGGAACGTCCAGCATCTACGTTCGGCATTCCATCAGATGACTGGTTCCCGGATTCGAACCCAGACCACACAAAAATTCATTACCCACAAAACTATCACGGGAACGCGGTAGACAGGTCCATGTGGGCCAATGCATCTCACACATGTATAAAGCCGGAAGTTGTCGATGCCAATTTCACAAAAAGGTTAAGAAAACTAAGTGACCTCAAAACTTTATAGGAACACGCATATCTGAATATATGTCAAGTTTAACTAGAACATCGTATCTTATCGGTTCGCCTTAGCACATATAGCTAGAAACAGCAACACCGTACGTATGGTTGCCTTTAAAATAGATTTTGGTGACTTTACTGACATAACGCGTCATTCGTGTAAAACAATAGGATCAATATATACGCCGCATTGCAAATTATCGCAATCATGAATTAGAACGTACTGTGGATAATTATGTATACTAAAATTAGGCAAAACCAGTGCGGTCAGGTTGGCTTTGGAGAACGGCGCCCACATCGCTGTTGTTCCCCTGCTTTTTTGAAAAAAATGTATGCCAACACCTGAGCCATGCGAAACTCGGTTCCACAATGTGCAGCAGAGCTTCATGTGACCCTGCGGTACACGAATGATTAGTTTCGAGTAGCAATAAGTGACCATAATGCATCATCTCTTCCAACTAGGACCGCTATCTTTTTTAAGGGTAAGGAAGCTTTTCTTTAGCTTTGCTTAATAACTGACTTCTTCATATAGAATCAGTATCAGCCTATGCAACTTCATATCCGGTCCATATAACAACATTTCTTACACTAAAGCTATAAGACATCAATGTAATGTCTTCAATCGAAGTGGTCTCCAAAATGAGTACACTTTTAAAAAGCCCATTAAGCTTTTCAACGTTAATGTCAATACATTATAATTAATACAATACAATAATACAAATGTTACACAAATATACGCCCATATAACTTCAACTTCATTTTTAAAGGATCATCCAAAAACCAATCTTTCCCAAAATTCTCATTTTTCAGAGAACCAGACCAATTCCTTATTAATGCCTTTAGTACCCGCGTAACATTTCAACTGCATCGTTACCTGCCTATCAGAATTATATTAATTCTTATTTTTACTAAACATTCAGTACTATTAAAAACACAAATATTTTATGATAGTAATTAATGAGTTTTTCACCTAACCCTATTCTAGGTTGAAAACAAGGATTAGAGACCTAGATACAGCATGACATGTTTTGAGCATAACGTAGTTGAAATATACTCGTATCTCTGCGACAGACGATGGGAAAATGTTGCTCTTAATCTGGGCGCTCAATATAACTAGCAGTACGACCGTAGTTGCAGATTTCCTGTAGAGACATTTCTGGGCTTCTGAATTCACCATCCGTATACCGTCTTATAAAAAAAAAAAAAAAAAAAAAATAGAAGCAGACTAATTTTGCAACTGCTACTTTCGTAACGTGCTGCTTGTTTAGATTTCTTTCCTTCATTGCACCATGGCGTCGCCGATGGCCTCGGCTCTTACTCATCCTATATGTTTTCTGAAATTGATTTCTGCCCAGGTGGATTTGGTACAAGCTAAATGAAACTACATTTTTACGAAGCGTAAGGCCATGTTGGGCCTGTGATGTATAAACGGGAATATGAGATACCACGTTACTTGCATCTGCAGCGATCTGGGTCGTACTTTTGTAAAACGGAACAGGCGCAGCATATCGAGACCGACAGGGTGCGTGATTTAGGTTACTACATTTGTCTTACTCAAGGCGCTCGTCAACCCTCTCTGCGTATCATAAAAACATTAGCAGCTAGAGTCGTATTGTGCAAGATATTTTTTTGCAAGATGTATGTTGTATATACGTTACTAGCAAAGTCCATCGAAAGCCAACGATACTGATTCATGAAAATGCCGTTCGAGTCAGTTATGGTCGTTGTTTAGCATGAGCTATAAATGGGCGGTTCGGTAGAGTTTGATGCACAACTCAACAACTATGGTTAAGGTCTGACAAATATTATATGAACGCAAAGATCGCAGCGAGGGAAGCATATACGCATTAGTCTATAAGGGGTGATGATTAATCGATGGTGAAGAAAGGTCTCGATGAAGATCGAGTGATGAAAGTAAAAACTCCGTTTAGTTTTAAATTCATCATACAAAGTTGGAAGTCTAGACAGATTCTGTTTAGCCAGAACTGTTCAAGCTCCCGACCTCTTCGCAGATGTTTCAGGATTGCACTTTTCCTAACCAGTGACCGAACGCCCAGAAGGGCCAAAAAGAATAGGCTTAAAAAAACAAGTAGGAGGGTTAGTCAGTAGCCTACTTTGCTCAGTATGCTTGGACAACTAAAAAGCGACAGGACACACGGCGATCCTCACTATGCAACGAGCAGAATTTGTACGGAGGTCTAACGGAGTCGCGCTTAGTGGCTCTACAAAGGGAAGGAAGTCAGCAGCTTCTTCTTCTTCTATTTCTCCATCTCTTCGTGGCCACTTGGGGAACAATGTCGGAGATCTGTAATTAAACGTTCTTTTTGTCGCATCGTCTCCTCCTCTTTCAGCTGCTGCTGCCAGTCCTGTTACTGCTTTCAGTTATGCCATTACCAAAATGCTTAAGGGAGCCGTGCTGGTACAGAGTGCGACAGTGAGAGCGCGACAACAGCTTCTCCTAGCCACTAAGACTCCCAAAGGGTGGGAGTCTGGCGAATTCGATGCGGTAACCATTGACACTTCGTCTACTGCTTATCTCCACCCAGCAGCCTTGGCATTGTTCTCACCATTTACGTGTCCTATATTTTTGCACAACTTTTCTTATAGATCTTACACTGCTCCACAGCCCTTGTCCAATCTTAGGCAAACACTTTAAACACTAACATTCAGCCAGTCAGTATAATTGATTACATCAAAACATATTTAAGCAAATCGCTCTCCTTGCCCTATACGATGGAGGTGTTGACATCATCGTCTCTGAGCGAACCTCCGCAGACCCCACTTCATGGGCGAATTGTGGGCAGATCCAACTACCTCACTGCTGTTGAGTAGTTGGGATTGCTAACTTTGATGACGGAAACAGCTTCATCTGTTTACTGTACTAGGTAAATACAGGTAGGCGTATTATATGCAATAAGATCTCAAGGGTTAGGCTTGAAGGACATCTGCGACTTTTTCGAGTAACCGACGGCTCGATTCTACTGAGCTGCAGCTCACTTGCAACCAGCCAACCTATCTTCGTATCGGCATTGACAGTATATAGCATATCTCATGTAACCCTTTCATCTGGTAGCACGGCTTCAATAGGAATAGATCAATGGTTGCCACCAACTCGTTACTAGTGATTTAGTATAGACTTGTTCTGCGGATTGACGATGGCTGTAGCCGAAAGAGAGTTCAATGATTCAGTCTGTTCGTTGAATATGGTTTAAAGCATCGCGGTAGCAAAAACGGTAGCAGGCACAGCACTTGCAGACGTAGGCCAGAAAATAAGGCGAACCTTATCCCTCTATCGGCTCGTCTACGCACAGCCTGTACTAGTATCAGGTGAGAGTCTGTAAATACGCAACACGTCTATGCGCATTGAACCTTCAATGTGGTAACGATAAGGATCCAAAGTCGCTTCCAGTTCATCGCGTCCTTTGTCGTTCATGTTGCTTGTATACGCGCACATGTCGTTCGCGTTTTATAATACGAATAGATAGTTCCTCGAGGCTAGTAAGTGTGCTTAAAGACTGCCCGATTATTTACTTTGTGAAATGCTGTCTTACATGACATGCAAGTACTGGAGCACCAGAACGTTCTCTTGCTCGTCACTTACCCATTCAATGATATAATAATAAACTAGTTATTACAACAAGATGACGGACTGGAGAAGTTTCTTGAAAATATGACTATAATGGAATGGTCGACCAAACGCTAATCCCGACTGTCGTATAACAAGAGCCTCGGTAGGGATCTGTACTGTGCTGATCAAGCAACACGCAATTTGGTTTCCACAACCATGCTATACACTGACATACGTTGTTCAGGTTCTTATTTAATCTCTGCTGCATGCCGCAATAGAACGACGCAATGGCCTCCAGTGGTCAAACAGGTATGAAGAGCAGTGCGGTCCGGAAACTTGTTCAGGAATAACTAAATTGGGTTTGCACTTGCGACATCGCACAGATCGGAGCACTTCGTCTTGCAGAACCTTCTTTTGCTCGAGCAAACAGAGGAAAAGGCAAAGAGAGATACAGGAAGACAAAGAGAAAGAGTTAGCCGAAGGAAAGTGGGCCTAAGGTGTCATTAGTCCATTGTATTGTATTCAGAAAAGGGTATGATGAATACATGTGGCTGTTAAAGGATCAGACATTATTGAAAATGGACAAAAGATGTCTGAGTATATTATCTCACCCAGCGTCGACTTCGCAATGAAATTTAGCCAACTGTTGCAGTTCCTAGCAGATAAGCCGCAACAGACAAGTGTGCATAGCGATTCATGTCTGATAAGTTCTGGCTAGTATCGTATAAGACAACATAAAAGCAATAACGCACGCTCATTAGTACATTATTTTTTGTAAACTGCTAAATATAACTAGATATGTAAATGTCTAGATAATGTAAAGGATCAGGTATGCCTTGGATGTTGAATGTTTGTCGAAACATCTCTATATTTAACTTTACTAGAGATCTACTATTCAATACGTTTAACTTAAGAAGGTTAACGGAGATCCTCTTTCCATAATGCTTTTTTGGATGGCCAATGCATTACTCTAGTTCTGATTTTATTTCATTTATTGCTCCATTGAACCAGTCGTACATTTACCAGAATCCGTCCATTGTACGTTATCGACCTCTAGTGAAATACTTGTCTTTTACACTGAAAGAGTCATTGGTCATCATAATTGTACTTTAATTTGATATTAAACATGATCTGCTCCTTTCCTCAATTAGAAGCTTCAATTCAAGGTCCTAATTTTCCAAGGTTAGAATCTCTGTTCGCTAGTATTTTTGCCTGTTTATCTACAGCTAGTCGTCCAGAGTAAGCTTTAAATGAAATAACTCTTATAGAGTCCCACACCAAAGTGATACAAATTCGGCTCGAGCATAGGTCGAACAGTTAGTTGTAGCATCTTGCGATGTTAGAACTTGTTAATTTGTCATATTCTAGAAAAAAAACCACGTTGATAGGGCGATTCGTCTGGTGCTCCTTTACTTTCAGAAGACTGTTCAATCTATTCTGTTTGCTTTGTAACAGTTGCCGATGTATCAATCAAACTAGTACCCCTGCTATATACCCTGAAACAACTTATAGACTAGCCGCCAACTCAAGCAACAGTTGATCTCTCTTGTCCGGTTTATTCGACTCTTCGCTGACGCCTGCCAGCCTGTTCCATTTTAAGAGACCTTTAAACCTTACCAAACAAAATAGGAGCGCAAACAAAGGTTTCTAAGCCAAAGCGAAACTAGATAGAGCAAGGTAGCGTCACAGAAAGCACAACAGGCAATACGCCGGTCACCTGACTAGACACACGCGAACCTACAACTGCTACTTTACTATACAACAGAGACGAAGTGCAGGGCAGCGAACTGTAAAGCTCAGAGAGAGCACCGCGTCTCTTCCAACAATCCGCGAAAAAAAGCCAATAAAGTCAGTTGAGGAGGCACCTTCAGGTCTCCTCAACTAGCTAACCCGATTTTTAGGGAACGATACTTCATTGTGCAGTTGAGAGGGGTTGAAAAATCTGGGATGTTAAGAGATATAGTCTATTTTACAAAATTACTCATATTTGTCGTCATTAATAATTTATTCATGTCTCCGCTATGGCCGCTAGCTCTAGTTCAATATCGAGAATCATGTCCAGACTCGATACATAGTAGCATGAAACTGACGGTTAGATGCACCGGAATTATAATTTCTTGTTTCTGCGATCTGGCCGCGTTGATTTTAAACTAGCCCGGGTTAAAAGATGTCTAAGAGTCCACGTGTACGTTCGCACTATTTATAATAATAATAATTATTTCAATTATTAATCATTGTTACTATGTATGCATGATACCGAGAAAAAAATGAGTCACGTATGTTCAGATACGATTACTAAGCAACGAAGCCGTGCGTACGTATGTTATAAACACAGTAACCGCCGGACTGGTCGCCTATGTGCAGCACATTAAGTGCCTGCCATGCGGGTACGATAGATTGTTACGACTGAGCGATCTATGAATAGAGATGAGGATTGTTCGAGACTGTCGACAGCGGTAGCAGTCTCCAGGAGCCTGATCGCTGGCTGTTTACCTGTTATAAGTATCGTAAATGTGGGTGTGTCGTTCGAATTCCACCACGCTACGAGGTGATAAAACATGACTACTCGCGATTTTTGCACAGGGACTGTTCGGTATAGAATGGGGTCTGTGCTGAATAGAATATGCACTGAAACTCAGCTTACATGGGGCACTTGCGCTGATACGTGCTGTCCTTGTCGCTCACAAGGAGATGAAGAAGACGACAAGATGGCTTGTTGAAGTATTGTTAAATGGGATAGATGAATTTTTGAACTGTCATGCCAGAACCAATGGCAATGGTGCTCGAGGCATTTTTTTTTTACCAACGATGAGCTAGAGGAGGCACTAGAGGTGGCCCTGGCGCAGCCCGCTCGGACCAAAAGTGCTTAACAAGAATCCAGCATGACACCGCTGGCTAATGCCGCAGTTTACGCAAGAGACAGCTAAAGTCGATAGAGCCTCAAAGAAAAAGACGGCACCGCCTTGAGACAATCAGGTCCTCGGAAAAACCGAAGTACAAAACCGGCATGCATTTTGCACCTTGCTACTGCTGCTGCTCTAGCAGAGCACCAGACCTCTATATATACATATATAATTAGATCGGATCATGCGATATCAGTGAAGTTGAATTTATGATGCACAGAGTATTGTCGGTATTCCATCAATGTATTTAGCATCACACACTGGTCGTATGCGCTTTTGTACCGTGGTGGATTCATGCACCAGGTAGAGAGTTTGAGCTCTAAGAAAGAAGGACCAGCCTACTTTAAGGACCCTTAATGTTCAGAACCTTAGCTATTTGTACGGCAAACTCTTGGCATGTTGTGAAGCTACGTGCTAGCTGGCATTAATATTACTGACGTAAACCCAGTATTAGTCTGGCTGTATGTATGCTGTATTAAGAATGTCCCTGGAGGGCTAACTTTCCGCGATTTGACACGGAACACTAGCCCAGAAAAAACTAAATGTGGGTAAGTGGTGCTGCAGTATGAATATTCGACGGAGTTGTTACAGATAAATCCATCGAAAGAAAAAATTCCGTTAAACTGAATTGTCATTTGGTGTGTACAACTTAGATTCGATAATACCGATGGCTATTGGTTAATGATAAAGGTAAGCCACTAGCATCGTCAACGATGTACGCTTGTAAGCTTTTTTTCATTTGTCAGCAATACGGCAACTATTATAGTTCTTTCTATGTAAGATCTAGTGTTAACGTAGCTGGATGCGTAGTTATACAGTGCTGCTTATACATAAAAGAAAACTTTGCGAAAATTCGCCTTTCTTTTGATAGTTTTCTTAGCGTTCGGTTAAACGTTCGATACGTACGTTTTACGCGGCGAACTAGAAAGCTGCCTGTACGATGTATATAACACGAGTGAATGCTACCATTGTAGTGCTACTACAAATGAACATTCTGCGAACATAGGGATATATAACAGGTATCTAATAATAGTCTGCTGTGCCCATCTTTACGATCCAGAAGAATGCAGTTGCAGTAAAATCTATGTATATATATTCCTTAGACCCCTTCCTTATGCGCCCTTGCACTTAATCATGGCTAGATCTGCTACCACTGTTGTACTGTTATCATATCGTATAGTATACGCGTATATGTTGTTACGTATGTTTATATTATTATAATGTATATGATTTTGTCCGCCCATTGCAGTCTGGGGGACCCAAAGCGACTGGAGTTTCGTAGCAAGTTGCAAGTGGTCATGATCACACCGATGCAAGCTTCTCTGGGGCTGAACCTCTTTACGTTCTTATGTATGGGGTGGCTTTATTAGTTTTTTTTTTTCGAAATACTTGGAAGAGAGGCTGTTCGTTAAGCACCCGGGGAAAAAGAAACTGTTTAGCCAGGGGGTTCGTTCAAGAATCTGCGATGATGGGCGGCAATATACACAACAACACTTTTCGGACTATGGGGTTAGCCGATCGTTTGCTAGCTCTGTTTATTTAACGAGATCCGAGATAAATCCGGATTATTTGGACGTGGCACAGCGGGTCAGGGCTATCATCAAAAGGCCAGCTAGTTGCAAACAGAGATGAAGAATGAAAAACCATGCTTAGCGGTAGCGTAGTTTTCCTGTCTCAATCGTACTCTTTCGACATTTTCGGCATTAGCAAGCGCATCCTTAGGAAAAAAAAAGTCAACTCGTCGGGGCCCACGATTTTGTCTAATTATTTACGCTTGTAGTATAGGTAATGCTGTTAATAAATGGATATTCATTATATTTAAGGCAACTGGCTCTCCGATTATGCGCTCTAACTTAAAAATGTAGCTTTCACTCAAGTAACCGCAAGCCAGGACATGGAACTTGTTGTCTAAAACCATCAGCTAACATGAATAAACCCAGTTACGTTAACTTTGGTCCCATGCAAGAATCGCTACTTTATCTAGTTATTCAACGCTCATGTGACTCACAGCGTATACCGAGCCGGTCGTATGCATACGTGGAACATTTACTACTGTTTACTGCTAGTATATATCAAGAGCGTCCCTTCCCAAAATTCAAACTCGTTATACTCTGGTGTCTCTCGTCCTGTTATACTAGAACGGTTCAAGTGAATACTATACATTAACATTTACTCGCCATTCAACGACACGTTGTATGTAAAAAGGCACAACAACAAAATATGCATGTACACATATCTAGATATAAATAAATCGTCTTGCTGGCTTAATTAGTAGAGTCTCAGATCCTTCATCGGAGGCTCGTGGGCTTAGATGAACACAGAACTCGACAAAGAAATCAAAAAGATAGCATCCCACCTTTGTGGTAGGTCGCTCACTCTGAACCGAGGGTCCCCCTGTTTGCCTGAGAAAATTTGTGACGGGCCATTTTGTTACAGCAACAAAATAGCGACGATACAGCCATTAGCGCTCAGGTTGTCACACCAATGTATGATAACGAATTTCCCCCTCGAGATGCTCCGCACCCTACTGGTGACAGTAGGTATAGCTCTGAGAAATATATTATAGATACAAAACACGCGGGAAAAGGGGCTTGGTATCAGCCGCAACATATGTGATGGGCGGCTGGGTCCTCTAGTTACGTCACAGATGATGTGAAGTTTTCCCTGTATGAGTCCCGATATGATCAGAGGCCTGAGTGGGTCAGAAGGCTTCCGCATTGATTGACGATCATCGGAGCTTAATTGAATTGCCGGTCGATGGTTACAGCCGTTCACGCATAAGCTTGATCATCCTGCCAGTACGTATATGCACGTTGAGTGTCATACCCGACAATAAGGAATCCTTACGATCCTATTTTGGCTATCTAATAACTACATCGGTTAGCAGAGTGACGATGACAGACCTAGCCTTGTTAGGACAAGCGACGCGCTACGTCGCGCTAACGCTTTCGGCGCCTTTGAACAATTTTCTCCACTAACGAAGTGCCCCTTATGTGAGCATTGTTATTATTAGTTATATTTATGCAAAGATAGCGGTTATTCACAGGGCTTCCTAGCCGACTTAGCATCTCTCCCGACAAGCAGAATTGATGACCGACGCCAAGACCAAGTGCTATGATGCTTCATAACATCTATATCACGCTTAATTGAAGTGGAACAGTGTCAGATACCGGGCAGGCTATGCCAGCAACTGATATATACACAAAGTAGAGTATCTAAATTAGGACAGATATTTTACGGGTTGTTTGTCTCAAAGAAAGTTTAGGTCAGACATTGTTTGTCATCCCGAGTGGGAGATGGGTGACACATTCAAACATTATCATTCAACTGAAACACAAAAGGCAAAAGAGAAAAGAAAAACCCAAAATAGGACGCTTTTGCTCCGGCTAGAGATAAAAAAAGGTGTCTAAATGATATTAGTAGAGTATGCGCCTACCCAACTCTATGCAAAGTACGTAAAAGAAGGCCTATGTGCCGTTGCGCTTACATTTATGCGAAAAATTTATTACCGAAACTGGTATCAACTTTGGCGGCCTGTTTCATCGTACGTTCTTCTATTATTGTTGTTAGTAGCAGAAATCCTGTTCTTTCCAAAACAAAGCAACACACTGATGATGAGAGGAAACATTACGTCATTCTCGCAATTCAGAAACGAATTATTATCCAATATCTTCGTGCTGAACAAAATCATACAACGATGAAGAACTTCCTTGTTTAGCCGAAATCGATGTTATTGTCAGTTTTTGTGTGGTCTTCGAAAAATACGAGGAAGAGTTTTATGGGACGAACCGAAATATTTTCAATAGGTCTTTTTTAGCTCTAAAAAACAAAAAAAAAATATCAAAATATCTCAGAAATACATGATTGGTCGTTTAGTAAAACAAGCATTGTTAACTGTATTGTTTTACTATTCAAAACTAAAGCTTTGAGACGTTGAACACAGCCAAGAATTGAAGTACACTAGAATTTTTTCATTTTGTAGCATACTCGAGCGATTCTTTGACGAGAGTACGCCTTCCAAGATCGTTCAAGGCACAGTTACTATTAAAAAATCATTTTCGAATTAAATTATAGACGATAGACAGGATATAAAACATGCTTGAGAAGAAGCATAATCTTCAATGATTGCTTGACCAAACAGTGATGAAGAAATGCAAACGGCATAATAATATGCTAAAGCTTCAATAAATGCAATCTGAAATAAATACGAGCAAAAAAAACCTAGATATGATTTTATGGAAAGACTGTTTGACGTTGATTATAGTAGGTATAAAAAGAAAAATATTGCAAGTGTTCTTATTCCAGAGAAAGCCGTCTATAAACCGAACGATTTATATTGACTAAATAATAAAAAAAAAAAAAAATATATATATATATATATATATGTATATATATAGATTCGCCTACTTATAGTGATTTTTGTCGTATTTTATCATTAAACGTATCATTAAACAGACAGCAACCGATGAATCTCAGGGAATCTCCTAGCAGACCTTTCAATGTGTGAGACGCTTATCCAAGACCCTATCTTGGGAACGCAATTATGATATTATAGAAGCGAAACAGCTGGAAAACGTAGCTAACTACAAGTGTTGCCATGTGTGATCACATTATTGAAATATATATAGGTAATCTATATTACATCTTAGCGTATATACCAGTGTGAATCATATTATGCCGATAGTATTAGTGCTTGTAACCTTCGAACGATGTGTCAGAACGTATTTTCGGCTATCAGGTAATATTGCAAGAAACATTGGCTTGGAAACATAGTCCCAGGAGATCGATTCAAGCTCACTTCTCTAAATGGCCCTTATCTTCGTTGCGTGTACA
The DNA here is from genome assembly GCF_002532875.2 of Varroa jacobsoni. Lineage (NCBI taxonomy): Eukaryota > Metazoa > Arthropoda > Arachnida > Mesostigmata > Varroidae > Varroa > Varroa jacobsoni. The sequence continues at coordinate 225,976 of NW_019214124.1, forward strand.
CTTCTATTCGTTCAATTCAGGGTTCACAGGCAATTAGATTAAAAAGAATGTCAAATTTCGCGCGTGATGGCAAATTGATTCGAAATCACTGAATAACCTAACAAATTGAATTCGCATGTGTCACACATTATTCTATCACTTTTCAACTCGTGCCCCCCCCCCCCCCTCTCTCTCTCTCTCGGCTTCTCCATCGCCGTTTCCTTTTGCGTCTGGGGATCGGTCAACAAATTAATTTGGTCAGCCGCCGAATTGGTGCGAACGCCTAAGACGGCAATGTGGTTTTTCTGAGCTCATACTGTCGTTCGAGCTGTACCGTCCTGCGGCGTCTGATGTCGTAAAAAGCCGATAGGATCCAATAACCATAGAAGGGTTAACCATTTTGAAGAATTGGCGCTGCCCTGGTGAGCGTGGAAACGTAATGAAGACGGGAGCGCAAGTCGACAATCCGTTAGTTTGAGATGAAGCAGAAGGGGTGTGGCGGGCCGCAGAGGTCAAAGCTTTCAGTATCAGCAGAACGAGAAAAAGAGGGCGCTTATACTGGCTATAGTGGTATTGACAGCTAGTTCAATACATCTAATCAGCTAGCTAACTAATCAGCCTCTGGAAAATGACAATTATACATAGAGAGATGTCAGGAGAAGAATTTTTGATTCTAGGAACTGTAGAAGAACCAAAGGAGCTATACGCACGCGCTTTCGGCCAGAAAAAGACGAAGTTTCGGGGAAGAGGCAACCGACAGGGGAGGGAGGTAAGCCGTTATATGAGAAAAATAGTTGAAGATAAACAGCGCAGGGGGATGAAAGAGCTTTGGTCTAACATTCTTTTGAGAGGTGACGATCGCGTCTGCTGAAAGCAGGTGGCGTAACGGAATGTGCACGAGTGTGTGACTTAAATGACGAACGTAACTGTCGCAAACCGTAAGGAGCACCATCGTCGCTCGAAAATTGAAAGACATACGTTGCGCTTCGAATTTTGGCTGAATGATTCTCGACCCGACCGGCACTGACCCACAGCAGGACTTTTCGCAGATTTAATAAGAGCAGTAGCCGTTGCCAAGCATTGGGTATCTCGTAACTAGCAACTTAGTAGAAGCGGTGGCAATAGGTCTTTCATTACGGTTAGACTAAGCTGAATGTTACTCTAGGAATTTTTCTAGAGAAGATGAAAAGGAAGCCCAAGTTAGACACCTTTGTCATCAGGAGTGGCAAACGCGTGGCACATTCGAGCACCATCACTCATTTGGAAAATAAAAGGCAGGAGAAGAAGAGCGACTTGAAATAAAGCGCTTTTGCTGGTTCGTTCCAACTTTAGACAAAAAAACGTTGGAGTGACATAAGTAGAGTATATATATCTATGTAACTCGATGTGGAATATTTGAATAATAAGGCTATTCGCAGCTCTGTAGGTGGGGAAGCTACTTACAGAGCACGGTACTTAAATTAGGACGCGTTCATCCGCTATTTTTAGTGCAAGACGGCAGTCAGTTATTTATATAATAAAACGACACTTGTCGTCATTTTTAAAATTTGAGCAGAGATCAGCTAAATTATAGAGTCGTTCCCCAGACCGACATACACTATGTGCAAATGACTAGGCGACTGCAGAAAAAGCAGCCACAGATTCCAGTACAACGGAAACTCCAAGACATAAACAAAATACTACGGATTCTTCGCCGCCATTCAAAAATTTGATTTTCATCAATATTGCTGCCTCGATCAGAACGTTAGCGAAGTAATTCGATGTAAGGGGGCGTACGGTGTGACGAATTGTTCACGAAGATTTCGGGCACAAGCCAGATGTCATCAAAACTGTCAGATTCCCCCTGACGATAATAAAACTAAGCATTTAATTGGTATTGTCTCCCAGTCAGTGTTCTCAAGAATAAAGCAGCAGGTCATTTTTCGACTCATCTCTAACGGGATTTTTTTCTAATCCTCAACGCAAGAATGAACCGCAAAATTGATCGCTGTCTTGCGTGCAGTTGAGAGGATGTGTGTAAAAGCGAATTTTCGACCCAAATTTATGTTCTGAGCATGATGTCCTGTAAAAGAGACGTTAAGGAATGACATATCCGTTACTAAAGGAATTTATCTGCATGTTCTACAAACTTCCTTGTAGCCCTCGATAGCTGAAATGTCCTAAGGAGAACCGTACGCCTTCCAACAAAATAGTGCGCGGGCGTGTACCAAACAATTAGCGCAGAGTTGATTACATGAGCATGTTCGGGAATGGCCGCCGAATAGGCCAGATTTAAATCCGTTGGATGCATATGCATGGAGCGTTGTTAGGCTAGAATTGGACAAGGCTCGATGCCGACTTGTCCATTCGAAGACGTTCGCAGGGTTACAGAAGGCATGTTCGTAACGAATCTGTAAACGGCCTCTCACTGGAACCAAAGCTGTAATCGCGATTATTAAATAAACACGACCGTCAACAATGTCACCTTTAAGGCGCGTGAAAAAAATTCGTTCTTTGTTTGTTTGTTTATTTTGATATAATTTTGAAGATAAAGCATAGGGAAGGCCCCCTATGCTCCTGTACCCTTTAAATACCTAGGTGGCTTTTTGCGATGATTAATCATTTAAGCGATTCTCGTAACAAAAGCTGTTCTTTTAAACAAAATAGCAGATTGAAAGTTAAGTGAAAATGTAGTTTTTTTTAATGACGCCGATGGTGATTTAGCTTTAAAGTTTGCGTTTAATATGTCTGTCACGTTATAATTAGACTTGAAATATGTGATTTTTTAACGTCAACAACACATTTCTACAGTTAAATCACTTGAAAATCGCATGCTTTTTTTTGCAAGGACTACATTATTGCTTATTTCAAATCGTATTACAGAGAACTTACATGTTTGTAAGTTTATAAGTAGATATTTCATATGCACTCTGTTGTCGGAAAAAAGTTTCTCAATTTTTATCACTAAAAATCAATATTATCCAGTTCCCTACTTACGTTTGCCCAAAAAAAAACTAGTTCAATCTGTTGAATTGGAGAAAAATGCTCAACGTTTTAGTTATCCGGTCACTCTAACAGCCCCTTTAAGTGACTTTTTGGACGATCCCTATTCTCTGTCGGTCTTATTTATCAATGGATCGACCGGACTACGTCAGCCGTCCATTGGCCCTGGCAAGGTTTTATAAAGTCACATTTCTGTCGGCACTCCGGACAAGCCTTCAGGAGACATCTGTAAGTAACTTCCCGGAATCAAATGAAGCTTCGAATAGTTTTTCTGCGATTCCAACCAATAATGCCCGTTTCCCTGTGGTTAACTCTCAAGCCCGGCTAGCTTACTAATCACTGCTGCGATGAGACAAATAATAAACGAAAATTTATTTTGGCGGAGGCCAGGCCTACCTAATGCATCACTATTCAGCTCAATATACGACATCTTAGAAAAGTGCTCTATCAGAGTTGTAATAATGATGATGACGACTTCCAATAGAAGCTTATAAAATTGCTTTTTGTATTTCCCGTTTTTATACGTCTTTTATGTCTATAACAAATAGCAACTTCACTTGTTTAAATTTTAGCTCTGGTTTCACTGATTCACCAGCACAGGCTCGTACACGCAGGCTCTTCGAGTACTCGTTCTAATGCTTGGGACATTGTTTGCTTTTCGTTACATGAGCGAAAAGTGTCGTTCAAGTCAGGGTGGGTTTGGTGACAAGGCCATGGGCGGCCTATGTATTCGATGCACATAAACATACTTTCCACCAATCTAGTTGGGTCTGACGCTACCCACCGTCTGCGATCTAGGTAATCAAGGAAAGGAACCCGCTCAGCGAGATTTAGAATAATTTATCATCAGTTTGACATATATGTGGAAGGGGTATTGACACGCGTTCATTGACGAAGTTTCACTACAAATATAATATGGAAGTTGACAAGTAAGTACGTATATAAATATCCCGTCAATTCTAGCCCGCTAGCTTTCGATTAGCACGATCGAGATGATTCCTACTGAAGAACATTACGATAGTATTTTTTCATAATACTCTTACTAGAATTACGTGTCAGCTTTTTGTGGCTGACCTGCGGTATTGCTGAGGTAAAGGATGGCACAGATGAAGCAGCTATCAAAGGCAGTATTGCTCAAAACTTCACTAGACTTAGTTCTTAGCAGCTCGGCCATTTTAACGCGGTTCTTGAAAAGCACTCACTGTAAAATCAGACATCGTTTTAAATAATTTCACGTTGTAAATCTTGGTGATGGTATCTGATAGATTCACCCCACTAGCACCTGAGGACGGGGGCCGTACACGAAAGCGTACTATTTGAGAAGAAAACAGCGTAGCCGTATTTGGCGTTACCTTGTTCAAATAACTAAATTTCAAACGCCTACGTTAATGCGTTACAAAATGTAAATAGTTATATATTGTTGTTGCTATCACCTCCCGAATTCAAATAATCATAGTAATAGTAATAAAAATCGCCATTAAGAGAGCATTCAGAGCTTGACAATTCAGGCAAGATAATCGACGAATTCTCTCGCTATCTATCTTTCGTTCACTCGTAGTTTTTCCTTTCACTGTTTCCCCCTGTCCCAGATGAGGCAATGCCCCGGGAACGATCCATTTTCATTCCTGCCCCTCCATTTTCCCGTGTGCCTTTCCCGAAGCAGCAAGTGGGCGAAAGACGAGATTCCGCTCGGGATTTTTTGAAAACTGAGAGAAAGTCCCAGACGAAACCGTTAGCACTTGGCTGTACGTTTTTCTAGCTGGGAAGAAATAGTTTTGCGTCGTTCTTCAATTCCATGGCTCGCCGGCTGTGTCTGGAAGCCCTTTGGTAGAACATACTCGAGGGAAATGTTGGGTAAGGAAGAAAGTTTCAGCAGTGTGGGCGTCAGCAACAGCGGTAGTAGCAAAATGATGAATATACCTGTGTCACGTTCTTCCTTACAAGCAAAGGGTTTCGCTATAATAAGACGACGTGCTTCATAGAATCGAGTGCGTCGAATTATTGAAAGCACAGACATCCGACAATAATATACGTGATAATAGCTTGGCACATATGATAATGATCCAGCATTATTATGGTAATACCTGAAAAAGTAAACAAAAAAGGAAATTTCCATTGATCAGGTTTGATAGAAAAGTAGGTTACCAATCGTTACGGCGTTTGGCCTAGGTAAGTTTGAGTAGCAAGATAATATAGCTACCTAGATTTAAATTAATCGCTTTTACATTATATTGGCCACTCTCGTGTCTTGTCCTATGCTGTGAATGTGGCCTGATATCAGTGATTGAAGTTTTCGATTTCAGCTGTATAAAAAATCATTAAGGACTGGAGTCTTACGATGATGGCACACGATCTTTTAATAAAACGGCACAGACAAGGGGGCTATGTGTGTGCGAAAAGGAGTTCATGGCCTTAGTAAAAGCCTTCACGATATGTGTGGCTGGAGCCAAGTTCATTTTGTTCGTAAATCTTACATGACAGTCGTGATGAGAGGCTGGCACTAGCAGCAGTGGCCACTTGGAAAGAGCAGTTCGGAAGTACTTAAAGCGGCGCAGAGGCAACGGTAACTACGCTAGCCTTACCAACTCGCTCAAGCAGCAATAACATCGGCAACATAAGGCTGGTATGTGCATCTCGAACAACGCACTATCATTGGCCTATCCTTTTCTCGGTTAGACAGTCATCATGTCCTCGAAAAGTACAAATGGTCTCCAAGAGCAGAATAATACACGTAGCTTATTAACTGTAGCCCTTCGCCTGTCATGCCTACCTCATTTTTCCCGACTTCTCGTCTCAGCCTCATAGCCATAGTTCTCCTTTGCGGAGAAATAGGCCAACGAACAGACAGAATACCATGAGTTCTACTATCACTTTTCCCTTTAGCGCATAATGTAGAATGCCAAGACGCAAGAACGTTCGTTACGGACAAACGGCACCGACACTGGATGGAAAGCACCGACTGAACGACGCAGAACGCAATGGTCATATATATATATATATATATATAGGCAACAAGACAAAAGGAATGTCGAGATCCAGTAGCAATAGTCTGAGTCGTAGTAGCACATTTATCAAACCTCTTTTCGCCTTACTACTTTGTTATTGTTGTTGCATGCTCATGAGCTTTTTTACAAGAACCTGTAACAAAGAAGCTCAAAGCGAAAAGGGGGGAGAGAAGATAAAGGAGGCTGGAGATTATTGAAATTACTTCGATAAAAGCTACAAATTATCGCGCTGGTTATCGTAGGCTACGTAGGCACTCATTGCCAAGGCAACGCTTTTCCCGAAGTGATGCGGAGTGCCATCGCGCAGTAAGGGGTACTTGGCAGTGACGCGGAAGTGAGTGGGCAACAATAGAACAAACTAACTATGGTTATGGAAACTATATACATATAATTTTTGTAGTAATAATTAGTTATTAAACATATAATGAGCTTATTGGAATTTCCAAAACTACCGAAAGGAGTCGATTAGATGACAGCGCAAAATAGCTGAAATGAATGCGTTTTGAAGCAGTTTTGATAAAATAATTATCACAAGTTATTTCACTCGGTCAATGTTCTCTAACCAACTTTGGTAATAGTATAAACCTAATAGCAGATCGTACATTGCCTTCAGTTGAAATCGGCCATGCAACTCGGACCAACTACAAAATAGGAACCACGTAAAGCGACATAAGGTTCAGGAAATCTAGAGAAAATATCGTACCAGGAAAAGCGAGCTTTTCTTTCTCTGGACGTTTTCAATTCGGACGACTGCGCTGCCACGAGTAAGCGAAGCAACTAGGTGGCTAAAGGGTATGGTATATGGAGTAAAGAGAAAGGCTGTTGGAGGTTCCGCTTCGAGGAGGCCGGTCATAGTTCACTTGGCGACTCTGTCTGTGTGCTGCCCGCTCGCCAACCAGCCAGTGGCTGCGTCAGCCGGCGGCAACGACGTCAGCTCCATTGGGCGGAAGGAGATCCCACCGAAGCCCCCGACCGACGTAAGTAGCAGCAGCAGAACGGACATGCGATGGACAGTAGACAGCGGCCAGTGGTCCGTAGCCAATGGCCCGAAGGAAAAGAGAACACAGAGACGTTGAACGACACAAAGGAAACACATTTGTCTTGGCTACAGTTGCCGCGGCCCAGCTCAGCGCCGCCGTCCGGGAATCCTTTCTGACTGCGTCCTGAACCGCGCTATACTTTCCCGGCCGTGCACAGCTAGGATGGTTGGACGCTGCTGCTGCCGTTTCTTCTGCGCCGGCAGCACGGTCTCCACTGCGGTGCAGTAATCGATCATGAACATGGACGTAGATGGACACGGAAGCCACAGAAAGTGTCTCGAGGGATCCGCACGACAAGCGGAGTGAGACTCTGCCAAGTTCGGTTACCGGCCGACTTCAAAGCAAAGGCAGCCTCCGTCGACACGCAACTCCACGGTCTACAGTCTCCTGTCCACCCTCAGGCGATAAACTGGACGAAGCCAACACGCAGTACAGACCTACAATTAGGCAGAGAGAAACTGTTCAAAAACGGGACAAAAATCAGTTACTTAAACTTTACAAAGAAGCAGGAAACAATGAATGTGTCATAACAGCGCAGTATCTTGTGTTGTTGAGAATGTCATGAACAACTATTAATAAGCAGACATACGTGTCAGTAGTAGCCAGCTATACGTGCCGCTAAGGCTGTAACTAGCCTTCGTGAAAATCTATGGAAGGACCTAGAATGGGAGATGTTATACAGATTAGCAAAAAGTGTGGTTATGCTAATTTATTGTTGTGCAAAACAGTGCCTGCTATAAAGGTATCGAAATTATGCTGGCAGTTCGAAACGAATATAGATAGAACCAAGCGAACATTTCAATAGGACTAGCTGCCTAACCTGAATATCGCCTTTTCATGATATGACACGAATAGTCCTAACGTAAAATACGTCATATCCATTAGTTACGGGTGGCAGCCTAAAAAAAACTGATGCTACTAAAGTGAGGCCATTGCGCACCGCTATGTAATTTGTGTCGTTTGGGGCTTAACTACGTTAAAATGATCACCGGTAGCGACCTAAGATAATGTGGACGTTTAAAAAAATTAAATTATTTTTCACAAGTTATAAGAAGATATCATCAAAATAATATAACTGTACGATGAGCAAGCTAGCAAATTTCCTTCTTATCCTTAAACAAGTAATGCAAGTAGAACGTGCCAGGCTTTTAAAATCGCTCGTTTCAAACTTTCGACGACCAAAACTTAAGCCGTAAGTTAGTACAGTGCATGTAAGGCTAATGCTCACGTACGTGCATTAGCCTCATTTAAATATACTGTCGCATTCATTACGAACACGTTCTGCTATAATAATACCGCAATAATGGCTCCTGTTGTAAACTTCAATTAGAATAGCTACGCTGTCTTATGTAATCAATTACAAAGGGCTGTATAATAATTATCTGCAAAGAGAACAACTGGTAATTTTCAACAGCTGTAGTATTGCGAAGATAAGTGCTACTAATTGAAACTTCTAAATTTTATAACATGTGAGATTGAGAAGCTGTGTATCTATTGGAAGGGTCTTCTCGGTACTCGGGGGTTTCGATCCCAATCGAAAGCCCTTCACTCGCTCAATCCCCAGTATCTATTAGCAATGTCTGCCACTGTTCGTTGGTCGACTAATATGTTTGAACTAATCTCGTACTGTTATCTACAAACCAAAAGCAAGTAACTTGTTTTTCACATCGGCGCCCATGTTGAGGGCAAACTCGTGGAACGGTGCTCTACTTTGCCTCGAGGGCTTCTCGTCGTTTCCGAGGCAGTCGCCCACCAAAGCTGGTGATGGCATGAAGGCGGCAGTGGCAGCGACGCTAAGAAGTTTGTTTCGGATCTAATGAAGCGGAACAGACGGGTTTTCTTTTAAGTCGCTCGTGTACGCGCTCACTCGGCCGTCGTCTTTCCCACACTCCACTGTCTCTTCTACCAGTCTTTCTCCCTTCCTATTTCTTCAACCAGTCCCAGCCGCAGTGGCAGCAGCCTCAGCTCCACGAGCACCTCCATCACCCTTGCCTTTTTGAATACTGAATGAACATTGAATAACCTTGATTTGCCTTCGCTGGGCTCTGTTTGCTTGGGCGTACAACGTCTCCACAAGTTCAGAAAAGCGTTTTGGTGAATCTTTTTAGAAATTATCTTTTTTTTTTATCACCTCCTCTTTTCCGTTCTCCTGCTGCCCACCCGCTGACCCATGTGTCTACACCCCGCCCCTCCCCCCCTCCCTCTCCCCTCCTCCTCCTGTTTCAGACCCGCTCGCACTACCACGTTTTCCAAATTCTTAATTTTACCGCTAATACTCCTTTTTTTTGCTCCTAATATTTGTCCTGGATCTTGGTCATACTACCTGCCACTCTTTGGTTGCTGAGGGTCACTCCCCGTTTCTCTACCTCTGACAAACTTGCTCGCCACTTACGGAAAAGTGTAAAAACACTCTGCTTCGATCAATAACAGCGGTCGGTTCCGTCGTCGTGTTAGCGATGGTCGAGGACGCCGGGCTGTACGTGGATCGTTTTTCAGCTTATTTCCAAACTACTCCATCAACTCCTGCCGTCCTCCTATCCTTTAATATGTACTTTGAATGAGCTGACAGAAGGCCTTCAGCTGCGCCGGACTATTGAAAGAGAACACCGACCGCCAAAACTCAAAAATTCCTTTATACCTTATCCTGAAGTCTCTCGTTCAGCAGGGCCATCGTATTGAGCAACATGTCAAAATAGCAGATTCATATCGCCCGATAACAAAGATCTAGAGTACGGTTAATAAAGGCTTTCTTATGAAACAGACAAGATGGTGACAGTAAGAACGGGATACCAAAATGGTTCGGTGAGTCAGGGGTCGAGCAAGATATAAAAAGAGAGACACGCAAGCACGAGTACTTTTGAGATCAAGAACTTGACTTTTTCATTTACTGGTCCGTTTCTCGTTGACGGCACTCAAGGAAAAAAGCTTGGGATGGGTTGTGTCGTCAGCTTTTTATAGCAGTATACTGAGAAGCCAGATACTTGTATGTGTATCATTCATCGCCAGCAGAGTTTGCAATATCTTTTTGAGAGAACACTTCCGGCGTAATAGTTTTGACGACCTGAAGGTACAAGCAAGAACTCCTCTGTTCTTCATGAAGATTCGACGAAGACTTTATTAGACGACTAGAACACTGGAGAAATCCGCCCTATGCACTTTGAAACATGGATATCTTTGGTAGTTAGCTAATTAGGTTAGTGATTCTTCTACTCGTATGCGTCATTATAGACAACGGGACACATTGATGCTCTTTACAGGTAAGACCTTTTTCGAAAATAGACTACTTAGAACATCGGCACAACTGTTACCTTTCTTAGTCGTAGAATTCTCGATCTGATTGAACTGATTGCTGAGAAAGGTCGACTGAGAAAGGTCCAACGGTTGGGCCTCTCAACCTTGGTGTAGGTCTATATTTTCCAGCAGTAGTTCTAGAGGCATGATGATGGACAAAGAGAACAGAGAACAGATCGGAAACGCGTTGGTTCCCTCCCACTTTTCTATGGGTTGATTGCTATGAAAATCGCCAAAAAGACGGCTTAGACACTTGGGCAACATCTATTGTAAATCTCACAGTTGGTCAATGACTGTAATGGTACATCCAGACTTAGGTTAGTTTTGTGCTCCTAGTCAAAGCAAGTTTCTATTCAATTAATGTATGGAAAAACATATTAGTTCCGAATTTGCTGTTGAACTGCAAAACTAAAAATGTTTTTTTTACCTAATATAGTTTTATTACTTCATAAACAAATCATATCCGTCCCGTAATTGTATTTCTCCGAATATGTCTAAGGCATGTGGGCATGTGGAGCTGATAATGTCATGCAGTAGTTGCTACTGGGTGAATATGGAGGTAAAAAATTCAAGATGTATGATATGGTGCAAATATTGCAATACCGTTTTTTTTTTTCTACCAAAGCTTTGGGAAAAGAGCGCAAACTGGGTTGAGTTTTGCTTATATTATAGAAATTGAGCTACGCGTCTCTAGACGAAAATGCTGATTTTAATTTTGGCGCGTTTAAATTCTTGCTGGAGGGCCTTCCTACATAAATCTGGCATCCACACTGAATTTTCAAATTGCCGAACACTAATTATACATATGGGGCTTTCTGTAAGAAGCTATTTGATTACTTTCCCATTGGCGAAGTTTATGGGCACATCTCAGCAAAGAATATTTGGGGCAAAAATGAGCGCGTATACAAACCGTTGCGAAAGAGAAAAGTTTCATTGGAACCTGTATGACATAAGATATGCCTGTTAGTTATCCCATATATACTATTAAAACAATAACCTATGTGTTAATTCGTTAAATTGCGTATTCTGAACCAAAATCGGAAGGAAAACAATTTTGACAGACAGGTTGATCCCTATTGCTTATACGCGAAAATGCATATTCTACACTGGTTTTGTTTCTGCATGCAAAATTCACTGTAAAATACGGGTATTACTTGAGTTAGAACATCTTACTCTTTACTTCATCCTTTGAAGTACGAGAAAATAACATAGTAAGCAGCCGATCAGGGTATGCTGCCCAAGGTAGGCTTGTTATATACATTTAAGGTCATGTAAAGCTTCGAACGCCTAATCTGTTTGATCATTTTATTATCCTCGACATCCTTCTAGGATGCGTTGACACCGAGAGAATTCAGTTTGAGTATATATGATAAAACGGGAAATGGAAGTTTGTTATTTTCGATCTACAGGGACTCATTTGTTTCTTGGAATGTAACGCTTCGGTCGCTTTTCCGGAAAGTCGACCCCGAGCCAACAGACGCGTCTATAGTCATGAAACGTATAACGTGTTGACAGCTTCTGCCTAAATAGCAGCTTAACCATGACGACATACCCAGCACACGCATAATCTGCTTAGGGGAGTGATGATGACACGGAGGCGGATCATGGTGCCCGTAGAGGGGTAGGCGAAAAGGTTCTAACGACATCGCCTACATGGTGCTATTTCCCTGTCTGAGTTCCGGAAAAACACATCACTATTTTTTTGTCGCCCTTCGCTCTAGAGAGGGACCCGCTCGTCTATACGAAACAGGCGAAACGAGTTGATAGACAATCAGTGCTAGAAAAAGCAAAGTACATTACAGTTGTTTAGTTGTATAATATAACCCGAGCGTATAGAGCTAGAAATAGATATGCTATAAGCGAGAGCGTTTGATAAACTGATCGAGGAAGCCCACAGGCGCAAAGTCTATTGCACAGGTACGTCATGGTATGAGTAGTGAGATTTCCCTACCCCTAGAGTAGAAAGCCAATGAATGATACATTTTTTTTTTGTATTTCATATTATACTGTGGCAAGCAAAGCTTTGCAGTTAAAGTAACTCAACCAATCTGTCTATTTTTTTTTAACTCGTTTTTGAGGTATATCTGCAGTCAGCTGTAATGCAGTCGTATATCTTGGTCACCAACTAAATGTATTGGATGGACTAACCAACTAAATGAAAGTAAAAAACACTATCGGGGAAAAGGAATTGATAAAGGCAGTTCACAAGACAGCTAGCGAGGGTACTAAGTAATATATGTTGGTACTGTTTATCTGTTGGGGGCATACCTAAGATGACCGAGATTGTCCGCTAGGTGCACATGTGTTGTTTTGCACCGATGAACTAACTGCATCTTTAATTACTCAAGTATATATATTTCCTCCGACTGAAGATCAGCATCGAGGCGGTATCCAAATGCTGTCCGGCTTCGTTGGGAAAACAGAGGACGGTATGGTTTCCATGAATCTAATCGTCGCTAGGCCGTTGAATAGTTATTGCGTAGACGACTATTCAATACGCATTCTGCCCCGTATATTTCGAGGCGGGCGGGCAGGCAGGCAGACAGACCACTTTCCACTCTTTTCTCTCTCCTAAGCGGGTTTTCTTCATTGAGTAGACACCGACTTGCCTTACATATTCTGTATTGGTATGCATATACATACGAACCTAACTAGTTATCTTGGGAAGGGTGAACGACCACGGGTCCAAGGGGAAAAAGACCGATGCACAGGAGACGGCCGACGACAACGACGGGGGTGACGGTGTTAGGCTACGGCCGGGCATCTGAACTGTCTCCGCTGTTAATAACATGCAAATGGCCCGGAACTAACTCGTTGCTACCGGTTTCCCTTTAGCGCAATGGCCGCAAGCGCGATACAAAAGTTGTGGCCACGGAGGCAGTGTTGTAGTGTTCGTCACTCGGAGGAAGCGCTGGTTGCCAGGAAAGTTCGGTCGCTCGGTAGGCGCCCCATCTCTTCAGCACAACCACGAACCACTGCTACGACGCGGTTTGGCCCTTTCGTTCCACCCGTGGTTTTCTTTATGCTGGCGGCTCAGTTATACTGTAATTACTCGACATGTTCTCACTTTCGACCTAGAAGGTTTGTTATTGACCTAACCTCTAGTCGGCCTTCGTCCAACGGCTGAGTCTGGCACAAACCTTATAACTGGGCCACGCTAAGTGCAACGCAGAGTATACATATGGCTGCTGTTTTATTTGAGATGTGAGATTCAAATTAGATAAGACTAAAAGTCACAATATCCACCTTTCTTGCATAATACTCGAGCTTGAGCCTGCTATTTGAACAATCAACTTGACCTAAGTATGCCGAGTAAAATCATTATTAAGGACAAAATATTATGTAAATGGCCCGAGGTGTGAGCTAACTTAGTGTCGTTCCCGGTCGAAAATGGTCCGACTCTTGAACGCTGAGCGGATATGACAGTTCCTAATATGATGGTAGTCATAATAATGGTTGTTAATGCACAGGATCGTGATAAAATAAATTGTCGTAGAGCTTTGTTGTCTCTTCATATAGATCCAATTGTTAAAGGGCAACCTGTACGCAATATAAAAGGATTTGTTGTCGTTCTTAACGAGTAACTCAAAAGGTTCTAGGTAAGGCATAACGTCAACAATAAGATCCTTGTTTAAACGAAGTGAGCATTCATGAACTATGAGAGAGTCAGTTCGATTGCCAAGCCTCTATGGCAATACACACGAAAGCCTGCCAGCCCGACCTACTAACTGAATTGATGATTCCATTTAATGTCCTTTGCCTTCCATGTAAGTAGAGACCGGAGTGCACTCTAACCATTGGTAATAAATCGGTCGCTATTTTTTCCTATCTGTTTCTGTTGGTATGACGTATTAGAAAAGAGGTAGTAACTGACAGAACAAGGTAAAACGAAGTATTCTATAGGCTGATCTATATTTGGATCCATTCTTCAGAGACAGTTAAAGTTGTTGTTGTTGTTGTTGCTGCTGCTGCTGCTGCTAGGTAAAAAGATGCGCCCAGTACCGCCCGCCTCTTTCGCTCTGCTATAAAATGTCACCTACCTTGAATGAAATGATGTAGAGACAGGCAGAGTTCCAGTTCTTATCAGTGATCATTCTGATTTGGCTAGGAAAACGAGTATATTGCAGCTTAAGTAACGCTTTTCTTATATTTTAGATAAGCTCAATTGTATAAACGAAATTAGATGTATAATAAGGCATCCCGTTCCCCGGGATGTAGTTTCAATTCATTTATGAGATGCTTTCTGCTGTTTAGTGTAATAAATAGTGCCTGAAAGGTATATAAGGCGAGCCTTTTTATGCAATTCATTGGTATAATGTAGAAGCTAAAAAATACGGGGAAGAAACATAGAAAGCAGGCTGAATCATGCGGTGTGCAGCCCCGGCGACATCAATCTCCATTCTAGGGTCTGAAAGTCAGCCGCTATAACGTGTGCACCGATTCACATATACCCCTCTGCCCCCCCCCACTTTTTCATTCCTGCCCCACATTCGATCATTTGATACTGGCTCCATTGTTCGCTGAGTTAATAAGCTTATTTAAAGAGCATCGGTGAAAGCAAAGCATCGTGGCACAGGGTTGATGGTAGTGGCGTGGTTTTATGTCTTTTAGAAGGGCATGACTGCGTCTAAACAACACAGCTTATTCGAACGATGACCATTTTCGCGCCTTTGGTCTTATATGCTGGGCGCATCTATATATATATATAAATGCGACAAAGGTATTCTCAGCACGAGAAACCATTTGTGGATAGCGTGATGCGAGCTTCTTTGAACGCGCTGTCGCAGTAGCCATATAGGACAGGCCATGTTGGTTCCCAACATTGGCAAGAATTATTAGCAGATATCAAATATTCGAGAACCTTACACACCAAGGGTTATCATTAAAGGGAAAAGCAAAAATTGGACCAATCGCTGTTTGTTTTATAGTTCTGTAAGAAAAAAACGCAGTTAAATTTAGTAACATCTACCCCGGCTATGCTTCCGAGTAACGCAGACTCTTTATGTTTAACCAAGAAAATGATTCAGCCGACTTGCTCTCACAGAAGGTATAGTCGGAGTGTTGAAAAATACAAAGAAATCAGAATATCGCTTAAACGCCGACCGACTGCTCCTGCTTGTCATTCGTAACACGTAGGGCAGAGTAACAGAGCTTGGTTAAAAACTTGTACGCCATCGTTATTGTAAGTTGCATAGGACGAAGGGGCAGTTATAAAATCATTTGTACGAGCTGTTGTCTGACCAGCGTCGTGTCTAGTAGAACGCCCGAGTATTTACCAATACAATACCAAGGTAAATACAGATGCGAAATGTACATTAAACAGATGTCGGTCTACTGCCATTGTGTACATTCATATCATTGGATATCCTTTTCACTTCTATTACCTTTACGCGTTGAAGGTCGTATTAAGCTCACCCACAGCCCAAACAAATGAATGACAAAAGCTCTGGTAATTAGCACATCGAAAAAAATGGACGCTCGTCTACGCGTTCGGTCATTGACACGCAAGTTATACTCTTTGTCTAGGCCAATCTTGATCCCTGTGCGTCCTTTCGGCTCTCAGCCGCTTTTCCTCTCAGCAGCGATAGAGCTTTTTCGAATATATCTTGCTAAGGGCGATACGCGATCCTGATCTCTAGGTTATTATGTATCTATTATATAACACTCGCAACTGATTTCCCCGGGGATCCTCGGGGAGCTTATTGTGATTTCTCCTATCTATCTAGCGCCCAACACATATTGGTTTCGTATAGAGCGCCAACTAGAAGCCACACAAACTAACCAGTTGTGGTTTTAGCGCTAGACCGGAAGTTGCACAATGGAGAAGTTATTCGTTTGCCTTAACAGGCCAACAGCGACTGCCTGAACGTATTACAGAACCAATGTCTGCACATGCTTCCTCCCTAAAAATGATCTCCAGAAAACTGGAATTATCATTTCAAGAGCTACCGTTGTCGCTATTCAACATAGAGCTAATAAAATTTTTTAAAGAACAAAACATGCCGTAAGAGCGTAGTTGTGCTTAGTCAGTCACAATATTAAACATTTTTTGTAAAGAATGTATATTTGTACCCCTTGCATTTCCGCATATCATTTATTGTCCTCCGTGATGCTTTATGTATATACTTATGCGCCAAACAGCCTACTTATCTATGAGTTGATGTTAATAGCACGCACCGTATGTGCCCATATATACTGTAGTCTCACATAGTGAGGCCTTACATATCATAGCTGTAGATGCTGTTCACTGTCACCAGAAACAGGTTTGCAGCTACGCGTAACTTGCCATAAACGGATATTGATAGACGTAACTTCTTTATTCTACGAACTAAAAACGACTAGCAATTCTGATGCGGTCAGTTCTTGAGGCCAGGTTTATCTTCAAGTAATCAAATTGTGCAAAATACGGTTTCACAGTGGTGAAACTAGGGGGTTAGTAGTCATTCTAAGGGTGTTAGAAGCACAAAATGTTGTATAATATCTATAGTCGACAGCCCATCGATAATACTATTCGCCATGCAGAATTCCATGAATATACGCGTAAATGTGTTGTTAAGCCAACACAAAATTCATAACCTTATATCCGTAGAAAGCATTCGTATTCAAACGGACATTACGTGGAGCAATCTGTACGAGGATCATAATTTTTGTCTACTGTAGGCGTCCTGGATTGTTAGAAGGCTGTATGGGAAAAGCCCTAAACAATAAGTCAATTCGAAACGATACGTAGTAAAGTAGACATAAGTTCTACAAGAAAAAGGTGAGGATTCCCCGAAAATTGATGCCAACCCCATTTTCTGTTTCCATGACAAACGACTTCATGTTTTCATTTCTAGCTTGCTAGACGGCTACCTACCTACCTTGCGGCAGGGTGAAGGCAACGATTAGAGACGTTTCTATTTGCAGGCTTGTGTACAGATGTTGGCTTCTCGATTTTCGACACAACATCTGCAGTGGCTACCTGAATAGAGCAATTTTTAATCGAGACCACCATATCTACGTTCCTGTGATCCAGAACCGCTGCCAAATATGGGCTCACGTTGATTAGGACGAGGGAGCAAGAAATTACCTGCTCATAACAGGTTTCTCTAAGGAGCCTCACCCTGCCATTTATTCATTACATAGGTTTGACACATTCATGATATAGCTTTGCTCTCTTCTAACCACCTTGCTATTTCTTTATGCCGATATAGCCCTTTCCTGATCCCGATAACTTGCAAAAGAAGACAGATGCGTCTTCTTTTCTATCCTTTTCCTTTTCTTCGTTCGTCGATCATATCCTTCTGAGTTTCTCCCCCTGTTGCTTTCGGCTAAAAGCTTTTCTCCATTTTTCTTTATCGACATCGTTAAGAACAAGATGATGGTAGGAAAATTAAAATCAAATTGAGTAAGGTTGAGTTTTACTTGCCGCGATTAGGAACTGTGAGTGCAAACAATCGCTAGTGGGGGAACGTACACGAAGACCACCGAGTGCAGACCACCTGGTGCTTGATCGGCTGCTTAGGAAAACGGTCTGAGGGGCCGACAATTTCGGTTGCCATCTTTTACTCCCACTTCGATCGCCAGACAGCAGTCGTTTCGTCAACGAAGTGTCAATGGATGACGCCGCTTGACCGACGAGAATAATTTTATTAGCCAGCAGCCGTCGCTTTTTGGTTTTGCTTTGCTCCACCCGCTTGTCTAAGATGGAGACTCCCACCATCAAAGCAGCAGCAGCAGCTAGGAACTACAGGCGCTACCGCTGTTCCTGTTCCTACAGTTGATCCGAGGTGTTTGTGGAGGTTGTGTGGTGGTCATTTGGTCCGAGCGTCTTTTCCTGGTTTTGACGAGGCACAAAAGATCAGGCTGCTGGCTGTGAGCGTGCTCGATGTAGATCTTGGTACCACGCGCCGCTTTTGTCACAGAAGGAACATACGACTGCGTACCATGGAAGAGGCCTACCTTCTCCAGCTTCGGGCCAAGAGGGGTTTTTTGCTTTTCTTTTTTCTAGTAGATGGAGGGCAAGAATATCTTGGCGGGTGAGGAAGCCGCCATCGTTTATGCCGCCCATGAAACGCCTATCTTTAGTGTCCTTCTATGTGCCGGAAACGAATATATCTGTATTATTCGGGCAAGCGAAGCAGTGCGCGTAGGATGAGCCACTATCCACTTGGTAACAGCAACAGTCCCTGGGGAAAAAAAGTGAGAAAGAGAATCGAGGGAGGTGCCAGCAACATGGTACGAAGACTGCGAACTGCTTCCATGAAGTCTACGTGGGAGCGTCCGTCAGCACTTGACTCCTTTTCTGCTTATGGCCCGTACTAGCAGCAGCAGCAGCCTATGAGGTTGTCCTATGGCGATGTCCCTGGGCGCATATCGGGGATTGGTGCTTCCGGGGAGACATCCGCCGCATTCTCCTATATGTACACCATGCCAAGTATCTATACGTTGCCTTCTTCTTCGCGACTTGTTTCGTCTCAGTTCTGTCATCTTCTTCGGTCGGTCTTTGTACGAGCGCGAGTAGTTGTCCTAGTAACGCGACGGAAAAGAAAAAACTTGCAAAAGATTGGATCTGTAGCGGCAACGGCGACGACGAAGTCGGCCGAATGGCACGCCAAACTACGGCAAATGACAATGACTTCAAGATCTTGTTAGATGATGATTTGACGGTGCTCTGCAACATCTTGCCCATCGCGAGTGGTCGAACGTCGCTTGAAGTACGCCTTCTGTCCTGCCGAGAGTTAAGAATGTGGTTTGCCAAATAAGAAACGCGGAATGTATTGTTGAATACTGTTTGAATGAAGCTGCGGTTGAGAGCGAAAAGAGCTCTAGGGAAACTAGGAAGTGGGATGCAAGGGGTGTTTCGGGGAAGAGAGGGAAGATATATATGGTCGGGCGGCCAGCTTCAAAAGTTTGCGAATGCTCTGTGCAGTTTCACAACACCTGCGGTCAGCCCAGCCTGCAAAAGTCGTTCGGGCGTTACTGTAAATATCGGTGCCAGAAAGTCACAGCTGCCAGCAGTTTGCCTTTTTGGGGTGTGGTATAACACGAAACCTCTATTGAAAGTCTCCTCTCGGCATTAAAACTCTGTATCGTAAATGTCATAGAAACGTATGCTATCTGGAATATCTCACTTACGCCCTATCACGTAGTGCGCATATCAGGTGAAACGACGCCGAACGCGGAGCGGGGACCAGGTTAGTAATTTCAGTTAGGCGCCACCCTAAAAGAGAAAGAAACCAGCAACTCTCGATTACTGAATGATGACGGCCACAGGCTGTATTTTTAAGGAAAGCCCATATTTTTCGACAGAAATGGTTTTCAATAGGCTGGCAGCTATCAAATTCTAGTTTCACCTAGTAACAAAACGTACCAGTCACCGATGACCTACTAAGATGGCATATTGATTTGAAATTTTCATCAATTATACTTGGTTTCTTGCGTATGTTCGTATTCATTTTAGACACATTAAAAATTAGTATGCCTTGTGTTATGTTCGATACTGCCGTCAAGCATTGCTTCAGACGGCAGCTGACTTTCTCAAGTGTGTCTATGGCCGCTCTCAAATCTAGATTTTTGCCTGCCCCTGAGCTTTGTAGCAGAGCATGTTACTGCTGCACCATCAAGGAAACCAATTTTGTACTTACATTGTAAAATCTACCCTTTCGATCTAACTACGCCACAGAGACCATTTTTTAAGTACAGTTGCATACAAGTTTCACCCATTTCAAATATATACATAATGCTTTCTTTCCTAAAGAGGGAACTTCATTCAATGGCGCATCAGAACCAACGAGACGATTTCAATACGTCTCATTTATTTGTTGCGTGAGAACGCAATGCCCGTGGGCAAAGGGTGAAAATGACAGATAGTGGACGTAATAGGAACGTGCGCGTCTGCTAAGAGCTTGAAAGAACAGACCGCAGCATCTGAATTCTTAACATATAACAGACAACGCATCTTTAGGGTCCGTTTGAGGACTGAGAAAGCAGCACTCCTCGGTGGGGTAGCAAAAAAGGGAAAGCGGTAGCGAGTATCATTTCCGGAATGTCAAAAGGTCACTCACTCGGGCACAATCAGCCGCCGGTGGCGAGTTTACAGTAGCGACACTGATGCGAAGTTATTGAGTCGGCAGCAACGGTTTTACTAGCGAAAGCGTAGAAATGTATTTATTTTTATTATACGAACACTCCTGCTTTTGACGCGGCTGCTGCCTAACGAGCCGTCCAGTCAACCAATCAGCTAGCCAGCCAACATCGTACTATAAACCCGTTTGAGACAAAGCAGTCGAGTGCTATTCTCGTTGACAATGCCATTGATGCCTGCTTTTGTCGGTGTGTACAAGACCCACTTCGGCGCCATCGAGTGAAGCCTCATGCGTACCGGATTCAGCTGCAGCTGGCGAAGGATCGGGCTGAGTCCTAACTCGAGTTCCAGAGATCAAGGGCTGCATGAATTATTGAGCAGACAATTCTTCAAACTGATCCCATGATACCATTTCGTTGCTTTCTGCTGCCACTACTGCTATTACTACAGCTAGTGCTACTAGATAGGTCGTCATGGGACGTCACCGCCGTTTGCAATAACCAGGAGCGTAGCTGCAACGACTAGGCGCTAGGTGCAGACCCCGTGCAATCGAAATCGCACCACTCTGTTCGAATCCCGTCTGACTTGATCTTGAGGTGGGAATTTCTCGGTAAATAGGACGTGACAAATTCGCACTTTTTGCCTGCCCCCTCTCAGCAGCAATTGCAGAAACTGCTGGAACGGCTGAAGCGATCTGAATCGCACGCATAGAGTGCTCGTTACTTCCAGTTCCGGGCAACTGCAAACTTTGAACTTAGCAAAGGTTAACCAAGCGACCGACCAGACGATTAGAGTTGGACGAAGCGTTTTTTTACAGGTGAGATATTTCCGGAAAATGGCTAGTAAAAACGTCTCCAGCTTGAAATCACCACCTCAGAGATCGATACTATTTGCAAGTAGGATCGAATACACACCCAAGAATACTAATTATGGTTATCAGAGGTTCAATTATTATTATCACATAATATATGTTTAAAGCCATACAGTATTGAAAATAGTAGCATTTAGAAAAACAACATTAGTTATTCTTCTCACTGGTCCTAAACCAAAGACAAAAGGCCGCCGGAACAGGCTTGAGTAGATGAGATAGGTTCGATGAGTACTATAGTTGTATCTATTTAAATGTGTTTTTGTGCTCAAGATATGGTATATTTGATTCGAAAAATGCACTCAACTCCTTGACGTTGCCCAAGATCGACTTAAGCCATTTTTGAAAAGGGATAATTGTTAGATGGTCCTACACTTTTTAGCTATACTTCCTTGGCCTATACGGAATATATATCCTGTATTGCTTCAGCAAATGGCAAAAAGCACTGCTTCCGTCATCCAACAAAAATATCTTTATACTTCAAATTTAATTTAAAGTATTATACGTTGAGTGATGGCGACAAAAAGAAAGGGCTTTTTAGCGCCAGACAACACATGACCACCAAAAGACAAAGCATTATGGAAGCGGAGCAATAATTAAAAACCTTAAAACCTCATATTATTATAATTTTGCCCTTTTGTACCATAGAGCACTAATAGTAAAATACGTGTTGATGGAAATTGAAAAGCAGAAAAATTAACCTTAACAGAACCACGAAAGAAATACACACTTCAAGTCTATTTTCAGGTCATGTACTCACGAGGTAGTCGATGGTACGTTGAAAGGATTCAGGTTTGCTGTAATTGGTTCAATCCTGTGAATCGAGGATTCACACAAAGTATCATACGCTCGTTTCTAACCAACTTCTCACTAACTACATACATCTGAAATCCCAACGTTTGCTGAGAGTTACTGAGGAGCCAGTAATGCGCGTATTATCTGCGACAAACAGCTCATAATCTTACCGCAAACCATGCATTTTTATAGAGCTACTAATGTTTTTCAATAGCCTATAATAGTAAAGCCCATTTCACCAGCTTCTTTAAACTTCTTTAAATTGAAAGCGTATGTGGATAGACTTAAAGTTTACGTCTATTTCAATCTAGATACTGCCACTGCAGAGACAAAGGAAAAATTTGTCTAAGGTAGTTTTAGCATGCGGTTCATATCTGCTAGGATTAAGACAGGAACGCCTTCGCATAAATCTCCTCCTAGATAATATGTGTACAACAGAATATTTTCCAATCAGAAAGCTGTGCTACATTTGCCGTTGGTGTTTGCATGCACGTGCGTGCGTGGGACTCTACGCAGTTTCCTTCGTTGTTGATTTCTGAGGCTGCTCGTCGTGCCATTTGCTAACCGCCTGCTGGTTTAATCGTATTGTTATTAATAGTATCACAGACGCTACCGGGCAGGCGAGAATGGTGGCATGAGAAACCTGGTGCGCCGGTTCAGAAGTGAAGGACGGTCTGGTAGCTGCAACGCCAGTTGTTTTGCAATGCAACCTATATGACGTGTGACCACCAGCAAAAGGAGCCTTCAGCGACGAAGAAGAGTAGATGGCTCATCAGTGTGACCGAGGTATTCGGCACGAGTGCCTCGTAGAAGTCTTTGTTTACTGGAGAGGCTGTCAACTCGGGTTCTCTAGTTGGTTGTTGATTATATCTGAGAATCTTAGATAACTGTTACTAGGCGTTTAGTGGATCGGGAAATTTGTTCTGCGGTTAACAGGAGATCTAATTTGCCAGTAGTAGCTAGATTTTAGCGAGATTTAGGCTTCGCGTATCTGCGTATCCCTCGATATTCAACGGAATATATATATATATAATTATTCCATTCTCTCTCTCATATATGAGAGAGAGGAGAAAGGAGGGAAGATGTCGGACAGATCGCAAAAAGGTCAAGTATTAACTTTTCAGATTAAATTCTCGGAATGATATATCACGAGATCGGTGTCCAATAGCTCCATTCGATGTTTATATTTAAAGTTGTGAACTGATAATCATGAAAAAAAATTCGCCTGTTTGTGAATTATAAACATCTAGTAAATAACGTCTGACGACTGCAATTTAGGTTATTATAATAGATTTGTCTTGAATCATGATTTTTCAATTGTTTCATGCTAGCCTTTCGTTTCGCTAAACGTTATCTCAGTACAATACTTTCCTCCACAGTATCTTGTAGTATAAACAGCAACTATATTAACCAGCTTGACGGGATTTAGCTGAAAGGCCGAGTTAGCAGTAAACACTCTCTACTAGCGTAAATTTGTGTGAAAGAACGTATTTGCTAGTAATCTTGCCCAGCGAGCATCAAAATGAAAATTCTAAATTCTTCCCGGTTTTTTTTATTAGCTCTGCCCTTATCTCCTATCAAGCAAGCGTCCACCGAGGGGACAACTACTAAGGCTTGTGGTAGGTATGGCACTTTCCATCTATATCTTTGTTGATCTGTGTCTGTGATAATTCTAACAGTACTAGTAGAACTAGCTGGCGGCACATCAAAGCTCAAGTAATTCACGAGATCGCCTATCGCTTTCTCGCCCTCTTAAGGTCGTAAGTCGTCTTTGTCCAGCTTCCTCTCTTCTCTACAGCCTCTCCCAAGGCTGCGTATTAGCTAGGCAACCAGTCAGCTAACCAGCGAACTCTGCTGAATTTTTGCCTTCTAGGCCGCGGCGGCAGCAACGAAGCAATCTAGCCCGTACTATAACGGTGGTTGTCACGGTAGCCCCGTGAAATTGCAGCTTAACTTGTCAACAGCGGGTGATATCCTATGAGTCACGCGCTCACGCATTCCTAGATGCAACCCGGTTGCCCAAATCGATTTTATTCTATACCTTAGTTCGTGTATAGATAATTTCTAATGCAGCAAAAATATCCATCGATTTATGGCGTAGCTGTTCGTTTCTGCTGGGCAGGCGTGAAAAATATGTAGGCACGCTTGAGACAGAACATGCTGCTGCTGCCGCCGCAGCTTTCCTCTCCCGAAAGGCTGGACAGATGATATGGTCATCGCTGTTTGGTTGCTGGCGTGGATCCCGCCCATCACTGCAGAGCACAGATGTTGGAGCCGACAACAGCAGCATGAACAACGGCGTTGGGGTTATGTTTGGCTCCACATGTCGGTGTACCTGGTCTGCGGGACCCCTCATGCTGCTACTGTTGCTACTACCTCTCTCAGTACTCCCATTGCTTTGGTATCTGCTTTTGAGTCTTTCGCTCCTGTGTCCTGTTTCTCCAAGATTTTGTTCGCTCATTTTTCCCTCGGCGTCTTTTTTCATTCTACAATTCCCACTGCATTCATCATGACTCAAGCTAGTGGCAGAAACGGGACGAACCGAGACTGAAGCAATGCGTCCTTTATGCAGTAGCAGCGTCAGTCACCGCATCAGCGCACACTCATACCCCAGAAACCTCCATTGCTCTAATGCATCTTTTATAGAAATGGAAGTAACACCTTAGTAGTTTTTCAGGTTTTTGAAAGGATGATCTGTACCCTCTGAGCTACGTATCATTGCCGCTGTGCTTCGTTGTCGAAAAAACTTAGATAGCCAACGATCGCAACCCGCATTGAAGGCAACGATACTGCCCTTCACTGGGAGAGGTTAAGCTTCAAACGTAATGGTCGGTCAGTGGCGAGTTCAATCAATCTTGCAGTACCTAGTGGCCTAAGTGGCCGCTAGGTTCAACCGAGCATCCCTCAATCGTCAATCTGTCCACAGCGTCGCCTAGATATCATTACCATCACCACCAACAGCAGCAGCAGGAAATATTTCGCCAAAAAGCTGCGCTAGCTCGGTCCCATAGCGTTTTGATCCACGGAAAGCATTACTTGCCTGCCACGTAAGGCCTTCTGGTTTTTTTCACATTCACGTGAACGACGATGACTAGAAGGAACGGTCGTGTACCCCATTTATATTCCTGCCCTGTCTTCTTACCTGACTTGCATTCGGTCACGTTGCTAAAACAACGTTGTTGAATTTCAATTTATTTATCTTTCAGAGCATTGGCCTATGCTTGCAAAGGGTCTTTAAAATGTTTCAGAAGTCGACCAGAGCAAAAAAAAAGAGGTGGGAAAAAGAAGATATAACGTGAAAGTGATATTGTTGCAGTGGCAGGAGGCCGATCGATTCGGTGGTCCTGACCAAAATTGATGATCACCCACGCGGACCACCAAGACGCGATGTTGGTGTTGATATGCTTTCTAACCGTAGAAGCGTTATAGAGCACTTGTAGAATGAAACCACATTGCAAGGCGATGTATGTGTAACAAACAAGCGCAGTTTTTTTCACGGCAACCTTTTCCAAAGCACGTATCAGCTGTATTGTCTACATAATGTTTTAACTATTGGTATTATTTGTGAATGTTGTCCATCATAAAAACATTGCTTGGCAGGCCAAGGTAAAAAAGGACTTCACAAAAAAGGGAATCAATAATATGGACTGACGGAATCGTCTCATCAGGTAGTTTGGTCGAACATACGCAAATAAATGTATGAAGCTAAAGCATACGCATAATGTCCAATAAATTAAAGTTCGAGCAGTCCCCTCCTAAAGTCAAATCGATAGGACGTATATCATGGCACATTATCCTGTCTATTACATGATTTTCTTATTCTTGTCGAAATCTATTAATATACAAATATAATAATATAAATATCTATAATGTACAAATAAATAGCTATCGTTATTCGGTAAACACTATACCGTCCACATTTATGCCCTCAAAGCAAAGTCAATAAGTCAGCTCCCGTTGGACTTCCCTTTCCTAACCACGTTTTCAATTCTGCTCAAATACGATAAAATATTATCTACGAAGCTTCGCACGCACCTCGTTCTTACCGGAACGCTCCTTCGATTGAGCATGAATGTCGCAAATGGCAGAGTAACGGTTACTCGAAAGACTCCCCGAGACGATCAACCCTATTTCAGAGATTCACTCGGTTTTGGCAAAGCCTTCTCTTTGGCCGCCGTTCTTGTTACTGCGCCTCCTTCGAAGGATACTCTGTTTATTCGGCTGGCATCCACGACTAATCCTCTCTATAACACTCCCGTATATATTCGAAATTGTCAACTTAAACTTGCTTTTTGTTTTGAAGAAACTACCCTGGCCATAAGCAAGGTACAGATGTCATGCCAATATATATATATATATATATAAGGGTTATTCTTCTATGGCAACCCTGTGTACTGGAATTTCATGTAAGAAATATTATCACTGCGCAGACATTGAAGTCTTTATGCAGACACACATATTTGTCGTAAAATAAAAGTAGATGTGTGGCAATATACGTGAAATCTAATAATAAATGATCATTTCTTGTTGGGCGATTTCAAGGATTTCATAGCCAAATGACTGTCACACAGCATCTCTACTGTCCGACGTCCAGCGACAGGCTTGTACCTTTTGACTCAGGATATGCCGCTTTTTACGGTTATAGGCATCTCAGACAAGCACGACAACATACTTTTGCCTAGGCATACACTGTTATCCAACATTATAATAAGGAGAAAGGATTCTGCTTTTCGTGGCCAGCCAAAGGTTCTTTTCTGTCGCACAGCTTCAGTTTGCTTTTTCTCGATTCAGGTCCCTCGTGCCTCGTTCGTTATCTCAATCGATGCCGCACACATAAGTTCGGATTGTAGCATTGGAAATACAAAACTGGCAGGTTTTGCTTGAGGCACGAACAAGGGTTTGCCGGCTCAAGCAAATCGTTTATTCAACTCATTATTATAGAAAAGGTTTTGTTTCATCTTGCTCCCATCTGCAGCTCTAGCTTATCTGCCGTTATGAGTCCAGCTCTGACAGAGCTGTTCTAGGACGCTTAGGCGCAGTTCGTTCTGCCACGGAGTTAGGTGCCTGATTGGCCGGTCGGTAGTTGAGTGAGTTTTGTTCAGACAGATAGAATCAAGTAGACGAAAACGAGATGGGCCCCTGGTAAGGGCTATACTGCTGCTATTCGTGCCGCCTTAACTAATTGAGTTAGATCGAAAAAACGTTCGTAAAGGATGGCAAAAGACGAGAACAGGAAGTCGAACCAGCCGAATAAAGCGAACCAAAATGAACACAACGGCGACGCAATGCAAAAAGGAACAAGGGAGAACTATCGACTTATTCTTTGGGGGGTGACGGGATTCAAAGCGTAGGGAGCGGGGTCGGTGTAGGGGTGGACGAGGATAGAAGAGCAGCAGCAAAGGGACTTGAGTATAGTTGTCTTAGGAGTGGTGATGGATAGTAGAAGCAACGGCAGTAATGGGAAAATTGGGCCTGTTCCGTGTACGAAAGCGCATGGAGGCAAGTCGTAAGAACAGGCATATTGCGCACGATAGAAAGAGTTAAACCGAGTGCCCGCGCGAATACCGTGCATCGCGTACTGACTGCTACTACATTTAGTTAAATGATGAACCAAACGGAATCGATTGTTTATTGCTCAATTTAGATTTAAGCACGGATGAATATGCGTTTGTGTGTGCAGTTGGATGGGTGGACGCTCACGAACGAATCGCGGCAGGTGGATTGAGCAGATTTAGAATACATGCACTCTTTTGGTCGAAAAGTAGCCAGAGCGAACTCACGCGGCCACCTGCAGCCGTAACTCGCTGCCGTGCGGTAACATTGGTCTCAAAGCAACGCTTGAGCAGCAACAGAGAGTGCTCCTTCTTACGGAACGTGAGCGGCTGTCGGAAGTTCGCATTCGCCGTTGTTTCCGAATTGAATGTGGTGCTATTCTGCGACACTTTCTTATGTTGGCTACCTGAATCTCTGACAGATGATTGAATGATGAGTGGGCAGACGGGCAAATCGAAGGATGGCCCTATGTGCATACGATGAACGATGAGTGAGGCGAGGTGACACGAGATGTCAGACGAGAGTCGACTTTGAATATATGCTGTTGCTTCAGTCGCAATACTAGTACTAGCTAAAAAAACGTGTATCACCCCATTGACACAACTCGCACACAATCGGCCGCAAACGAGCGCTAATACAAGCTATTCCTTATTCTTTCGTTCCTATCTTTCGTAAGATGAGGCGGACGGAGGAAGACCTGAAACAGGCACACAACAAAGCTTACGTGTTTCTCTACTTGAAATGCCCTCTTCGGTGTCAGTCGGCTTATTCGTCCGAACGTACCCGTAGTCAAGGAAACTGCTCCCAGCATTGATACCGAGCTGCCTTTCTAGGCAAAGAAATGAAAACATGGCAACTCGTAAGAGTCATTCTATTGTAGAAACATCTCTAGCAAGCTTTCGCATTGGACGTTAAGGACTATATGTATATGATATCCGAATAACGCGAGTATAAAAAATAAGCTGAGCAAGTTAATCCGGTCCCAATGCAAGGTACGGGGTCGCAGTATATGGTCTTAGGTGTTTTACTTAGCAGACCCAAAAAATCGACATCAATTAAAGGTGCCCTGACGGGTTGTCTTCATTAATGGAATAGGGGAATGCGCAACAGAGAAATGGATAATAAACTGCTCCGAAGAATTGACTATTATACACATTTTCCCTTCTTGATAGGCAATGCGCGGTACAATGTTCGAATGTAAAAGAGATATTCTGCGAGCGGTTTTTTTGATCGTGTCCAACAAAAGATCGGCTACTGTGATCTCTCTCGGAGGCTAGAATTTGCGATTTCAAAGTGAACCGTTATTCTCCACTGGCAGCAGTTCGACGAAATAGATGTCGTTCTGTTTTGCAGACCTGCGCCGCTAAGCAAACCTTAAAACGTGACGCTTCGCAAGTGAGCAACGCAATTAGGATATCCCGATACGAGCTTGACGCAGGCTTCGCGTCTCTCCCCGTGCTTCGATCGCTCCAACGAGCTAAAGGAAGGCAGTGTTTCCAGCTAGATCCGCTTGCAGCGACTCTTACTGTTTGAGGAGTTTATCGGCTAGTACTTCGCCGAAATGTTCAAGTGAGCGCAGGCGCTTCTTCTCTGTCAGAAGCGATGCAAGTGATTACCGCAATTTGGATGGACAAACATGCCCATCATCTTCCCACTAATGTTTGTACTTACACATAGCGGAGGTAAAGCGTTTCAGACGTGAAGGCAGCTGGGAAGGCTATTAGCGTTTGCACGTACGCATTGCTAGCTTGTAGCATTGGTGCCTACATATAATCCTCAAATAACGAACAAAAAACATGCAGTTCGCATACATGAGAGCGATTAGCGATGTATTCAGTCAACATACGTCTGTATGTAACAACGTCAAATTGCGATACTTTTCTAGCCGAGTGTCCAGCACGGTCCGGTACGATCTAGTCCAAGAACACAGCGATCGTCAAACTACTTTTCTGGGTCGGACCAGTTCATTACTTGGCTGGTCGTTAGAAAGTTTTCACCGATTTTCGGGCGGCACGGTAGATTTGAAAATTACCCTCATTAAAGACGAAGTGAGCATGCTTACTTAGAGCCGCTGTCGATGTTGGTTCAGCCATGACTCCAATAACGCTTGGCGCTGCTGTTAGCCTTGCGAAATGGCTTGTCTTGCCTTAGTAAATGGGCCTTCAAGTTGCTCAACGTAGGCACTATTATATATGAGCCTGTTTTGTGTAACCCTTGTCAACAAGGACGATGAATGCTACCGCGTCGGGTGTCGCTGCTGCTTCTACTCTATGTAGCCTCTTTGGTTGGATTGGGCCTTGGGGAGCTGTTTTTGAGCGACTACTAGCTTCAAATAGAAATCCGCTTTAAATCGAGCAGGCGTATCAGTTTTGAAGATTATGATTCAGTTTTTCAGCAAACACAAACCGCTTGGCGGCGTCCCAAATGGCATCCCCTTGACTATCACGATTACTCAGTCAGGCAGCAGTCACAGCCAAACAGAAGAATAGAAGAGGTGGACGAATAAAAATGATAAGAAGAAAAAATAACAAACAGATGGATACACATGTGAAGGATTACTGCTGCCACTGATACTGCATATGCAGTGACTCAAAAGCTGGCGCAATACATCCACAACAAATTCAAAATAACGATTTTAACAATGGTGGCCGAGATTACAAGGTATAGCAACAATGGCGACTTTGCGCCGCGCTTTGCATGCGCCATTGAAGTCCACATAAGCCATTACAACACGTACTACTGCGCACTACAAAATTATTTACCAAACCCTATCAATGCTGAGCAATATCATCCTGCACGATGTAGAAATCAGTGTCAGTAGATGCGAAGACACCAGCAACGGTATCGGTAGTAGCCATATACTTCTGCATATGTACGGACGTGCATAGTCGGCTAATTGCTTAGGAAGAATTTCGATCGTCTCTATTTATGTCCTCTATTTTACTGTCATGTGAAATTGTTTCATTAACTTATCGGTTAGGTTCGCTAATTAGAAAAAATGCAAGGAAGGAAGTCCCTTTAGATGTGTGGGCTTTAGCGATCTACACTATAAAGTACAGGTTCGTTTGTTCGTTTGTCTTTGTA
Organism: Varroa jacobsoni; assembly: GCF_002532875.2. NCBI lineage: Eukaryota > Metazoa > Arthropoda > Arachnida > Mesostigmata > Varroidae > Varroa > Varroa jacobsoni. Next base: position 256,639 of record NW_019214124.1, read on the forward strand.
TCTGTCTATCAGTTTGGAAAAGAGCTCTGAGCTTTGCGAATTGGTTGACTAAAACGGGCCCTTGATCAGTTCTCGGAAAAGATCTGAAGCTTCGACCTGCTCTTGCTGTTGCTATATAGCTTGAGGTTTTCAACACAAAAAAGTTTTAGGATCATTTTTTACTCTCGCTGGACCGATGACTGCTTTCTCTGCGGTGCAAACTACGATCACCAGCCATTCAGATTGATCCGTAAAAGCACCATGGCGGTAAAGCTCGTTATGGCAAGCAGTAGCAGCGGGTTGCATGTAATTGAAATGCTTAACGATGGCTGGCTAGTGAACTCGGCAATCGATCGTCTGTTTTTGGTATTATAAGGAAAGGGGTTAAATAAAGCGCCCAGCGAAAAGCAAAGGGAACACGTTTGTTTCCTTTTAGGAGACAGCTGCATCTAAAACGAAAGGCTGTGTTAGTTTAATTCCATGTTTCCAGGCTTCGGATCATAGTCTATTTCTAGACAGTCAACAGTAGTGGTAGCATACCCTCTCGGCTATTATAGCCTTGTCAGTTGCGTCCAGCACTGGCTTTTTTCGATGTGCCCAAATATTGGACATATTTGTCTCTCTGTTGACAATGGGAAAAGCTATTTGACGTAGCTACTTTCGTCGCTGCGCTGTATGTCTTCGCGTGCTTTGCAGGACTATACGTTTGCCATGAATGTCAATATGTAAGTTATGGTTATGTCCGACGGTAGTGACTTGTCTAACTTGGATTCTTCCTTTGCAACCGAATGGGAAAATATAATGGAAGGCCGGTGAAGGTTTCTCTGGCGTGCTGCAGCAGGACCATCTAGTTCGCATTTGTGAAGGGACGTCGTTTTTTTAAATGAAAAGAGGGGTCAAAGCAAAAATTTTGCTTTGTCCCTTCGTGCAAGCCGAACGGCTAGAGGAATGCTATCCCCACCAATGTCGTTCTTTAGTTTAAGGCCTTGGCTAAGGATTATGTAGTGAGGGCGACCCCCAGTGAAACTCAAGTCCTATTTGGCTGTTACTGCTACTGCTGCTGAGATAGCTCTCCCTCAAATGGATGAGTGAAAAAAATCATCTGGCCAGGTTCGTCAGAGACTAGTGACTGACCCGGTTAGCCCCAACGTAAGCTGTTTTCCTAATACCCAGCATTGCTCGTGTGAGGGCTAGGCGACTTAGCCATTTAAATGTTTGGGATGCAGGAACACATCTTAAAAACAAAAAGAGGTATTAGAACAGTTGGCACGCCGCTGTGTTCGAGTGGCGCGCATTCGCTAACAATGCTGGAGGGTCTTATTCTCTAAAATTATCCACCGACAAAGTTTAACTAACTTTGCCCTATACAAGCAGCCCTGACAGCAGAAATAACGTTATCTTTTTTTGCGGGACGTGAGGAGAAGGCGATTCGTATTTTGTTACTCGTGAATGTTTCTCAGGAAGTCTGCATATATGCTGACCTCCCATCGAAGCTAGAACAAATAGATATCAAACAAATGAGCGACCGGCTGGCAATGTGTCGCTGGGCAACATTTTTATGTGCGATTATTAAAATACTGTTTCATAACTTGCACTCGCCGAAACTATTGCATTCATATACTAGAACGCAAGCGTGAATGACATGTCTCGAATGTTCTGCTTGGCTAAGGATAAATAGAATCCCCGTGATTTTGTTCCGCTGAACCGGACGCTGTAAGGTATTGCTAAACGTACTACGTAGATGGGGCCCGCTTCTTCCAGAGATCATTGGCGCGGTTCGCTGGTTCGGAACAAATCTCTCATGCCCTTGGTTTCTCTTGGGTTGCCGGGGGATACCTAGGACCCCTTCTCAATCTTTGCAGTACATTCGTAGCGGTCTGCGCTAGAATCCCGTGCGGCCGAGTCACTTCATACCGTTTTTTGTGTATTCATTGAATTTCAATAAGCCAATAGCCAGGTAATGCTTTTGATAAGGGTCTGGTTCGTCTGCGCGGCGGCAGGTTGGCTCTCGCTGTAAGTACTTTAAGGATCGGCAGCATTCGAAGTCCAGTAGAAGCTGTCATGGCTTAAATCCTTAACTTCAGTAGGACACACCGCATTAAACTCGCGAAACCAGCTTCTGACATGCAAAAAGCAGAACCAGCATACATTGAGGCTAAAACCGGCATTTTCTGTACTGACGCATGACGGTGGGGGACGATTTGTGAGTTCAACTTCGTCAAAGTTTGAAACGACATTACCGAAGGAACATTGAAGCGCTCTGTGAAGCGAACTTGTCTCGATGACTCATAAAATGCAAGAGAAATAGCGGCTACACTTACAAACGTAACATGTGGGTTTTTTTTTCCTGCAAGTATTTGTTTTGACCATCTCTTATTGAGCTTAGATCTGGCTTTACATTAAATCGTATGGAAGGGATCTCTAAAATCTACTCTTTCTATGGATATTCATTTTGCTTTTTACTGATGTTTTTGCTGATCGTTATTTCCTTTCTGATACGAGTGAACTATAGTATGAAATGCTAAATGTGAAATCTCCATTAGCCCTTCTATTGTTTTGCTGACTTGCTGCCTAATATATAAAATCTCCACTAACAGGAACAGATTATTAAAGGCGACTGCTCGAGCGCCACTTTAACGTGTTTATAAATAAGCGTCGACATCGGTTCCAATGGATCAGAGGCATCCAGCTTGTACTATGACATGAAACCGAATGAGAATGAATTAGTAAAAGAAGAAAGAGGAAAGAGAATAACAGACGGCAGTGAAGAAGGCCCGGTCCGAAGCGCGAAAACGGGTAGGTTAAGAGCGGACGTTTTTAAGAGGAAATAAGCAAGACGTCATTGTGTGGTAAAAGCTCTGGCTATCTGACCCCCTGTGTAAAAGAAGGGTGGGGACCGTTGCTCCCTATCTTAGCTGCAGCAAAGAATGACGACGCAGAAAAGCTAAACGCTCAAAGAGAATAGCAGCCAGCAGCGGTGCCGGCTCTTGTCTGTGACGAGACCTGAAGGACAGCGAAGAGACTGTCTGAAGAGCATGCAATCGAAAGAGCCTCAGGGAAGACAACGTAGTAGCAACAACAGTAGTCTGAGAAACAACTTCTTCTTCCTCCATCGGGACAAGAGCCGCCTCTAGCTGCAACGGACATAGTGTCCTAGGACAGACAGTTTGGTAAAGGTTGAGTAGGTTCTTTCTGCTCAAATGTTCGGTTACACTCCTCCTCTTTCTTTCATTTCAGCCTCATCTCTTGCGTTTCATATAGCTTTTGTGTTTCGTTGACTTACTTCAGAAAGTGCAGGAAAAACAGAGATAGCCATTTTAGCTTTTCGTTGGGTATATGAGTTGTCTGCCGAGACACCAGCGTCGCCAGTAGGAAGTAAAGCCGATCTACAGGCCCATCTGCTGGTGTATCCTGTACAGCTTTAGGCTTGCGTGAATCCGTTCCATATGTGCGTTTTCTTGTCAAGCTGAGATATTTTAGCAGGAAAGAAAACGTTAGCTCTCAATGAAGTCTAGTCGTACAGACATACAGAGTCCGCACCACAGCCTTCGCGGTTGCGCTTTCTATGACAAGAATTTACAGTGGTAACTGGCGAGAATCACTCTTCACCTCAAGATACATGTGCTGTTGTGTGGCACTTTAGTTAATTGCTAGCTTCTCCTTTGTGCTGCCCTGAATACTACTCCATAGGCATACCTCGTAACCTTTTCTTTCACCGATTGTGTTATCCAGTACAAAACGTCATCCGTACTTTATTGTAAGCTAGCGACATGATCTCGTAAACCCAATAGTTGTACGGGTGTACTTCGCCGCCGGTACTATCACTGTTATTGCTATCATGATTATATTGTTGTGTTTTGTCATGATAATGTTTTTGGCTCCGCAGGCTGCTTGTAGTGTGTTGTTGGACTGTAGGTGCTATTCTGTTAGTTGCCTAGGCGTTTCAGCGTCATCATGGTAGCGTGGGTAAACAGAGAAACATTGGCCATCCCAAAGAACGGATTCGGGTTTAGACGTTCTAAATGTAAATCTTGCCAATGGGCTGCATTACTGCTGCCACGGCGACAAAAGTGTAGCTGCCTGCCTTTTTTCGTTTGTTTCAGCCTCTACTTGGCTGCTGCGCCATCTACTTCGTCGTCGTCGTCGTCGTCGTTGTCGTTGTCGTCATCGTTGCTGTTTCTAACGGCTACCACTACCATCGTTTGCCGCTGTTGTCGCCACCAGCAAGTCAGCCCGCCGGCCATTCGTACATTGGTTCGCTCTTTTCGACGCTCGTTCGTTCGTTCGTTGACATTGCGGCCCGCAAAGTCGCCACAATCGCCATTCGCGGACAACGGCAATAGCTGATTACGATCTCCCGACAGTCCTTCTTTGCGTCGCTCGGCTTCTCGAGCGGATTCCCCAGTCCCTGCCCTAAAGCATCCCATCCAATCTCTTGCAGCATTTTACCGTCCCCTCACTGACTCTCTGTTTGGTCTCGTTTGCTGGAGACGTTTTTCGCTCACTTCATTCCGCCGACAACTACCCAAACCCCATTCCCTAACCAAATCTAAGCTAAAAGCACGAACAAAAAAGGATTCTGCGATGGCTGCGGCCAGATCGACAAAGGCGCAGTAGCGCAGCCCAACCATCCATGTCGTGCTGCACTATAATTCGTTGCGGATAGCATGAAAGCTGAAATTAGTGGCATCTCAGCGGTTCCCGCTGTAGTTGTCTATGATCGATCTAAAGAGTGTCCATTTTCTGAAGGAGGAAAAAGCGTTCACATTAGTTTGCGGTAATATAATAGGAATATGGTAAGAACAGCGGAAAGGTAAAGGGGTGAAGTGAACAAGACACAGTACTCATAATTCAGCTACCTACTCCGGACTAAGGCCTGTAGAATAGAGCGGAGCGTTTAAAGAAAAAAGCACGAAGAAATTAATTTAGCTACTTGAATGAAGGCCTGGGAAAGATCTGGGCAGAGATGGGCAAGGTCAAGTCAGTTATCCAGTTTACCTCATTAAGGCATGAAGAACATTGTAACTCGTAAGCTTTTGTAAAAATACTGTCTGTACTGTGCAGCAAAAACAAATGATTATCCTAAGGACAAAAACCTGGCACCCATATTTTTAGCAGCTATTGAACGTTGCTTTTGATCGAAGCGTATTATCAGTATATTTCATATATTTTCATTAAAGCTATATTACTGAACGTGCATTCTTAGGTTATCAACGCTAAAAAAAATATGTTTATCATTACTTCAGAGCTCAAACCTTTCGTGAGTATAGAACAAGAAAAGCTATTTAACAATCCTACGAGCACTTCCGGTTATCCTTGACCCAGATTTTAGTGAAAGATTATCTCCTATCAAAGTTTTCACTCCCAGAAGAAATTGAGCGTAGATGAAAACATTTTAGAATGGGTTTAGGAAGATTTAGAATGGGTTCATGAAGATCAAATCGAAAACGAATGGAAGGATAGCGGGCATACGCGAAAGCCTTGCCGCGACCTGCAGCATAAAGAAAAAGGCGCCAGGAGTTTTCACATTTTTTCAGGCCTTACTGAACTGAACGTCACACGGGACTGTGCCTCAGATCACCATAGGCGCGCTGAAATGTCTGCTTTTGTGCGTTTCGTGCTGTCGATAGTATTTCTTTACTGTGATACATGATGCTCCCCTACGCTCTCACCGTGTTACACGACAATCCTTTATATCATCGTATATGCACAACGGCAGCATCGTATATGTATCCAAAGGCACTTCAACGCTCGTTCCACGTATGTTCTTGTTGTTGCTCACGTATGCGTGAGCTCCCACACCTGCGCGTTCGACTGGGTATCATAATCTCTACGAACACTTCTAGCCATCCGCCGTCACCGCTTAACGCTGGATTCATCTACCAAGCTCCCAGCACTGCAAAGTTACTGGATTTTGCGAATCGTCCTTGTCTTTCAACACAAAGATGTTCGTGGTTGTTCTAGGCTGATACAATATTTGATCTATGTACAAGTGAACTCTATTTTTACTAAAGAGTAGCACATTTCATCGTTTTGGCGCAAGAACTTCGCATAGAACAGAGAAAAGAAAAACAGTGACAAGGTCTCCTTTACATTGTACTCTGGCTAAAAAAGTACATAACTCTGCAAACAGCCACGAGGCTTGGACCCACCCACACATTGCCCTCCTGTTCCTTTTACTCTGCCCCTTCCTTCTGTTTATCGTTAGGATATTGAAGAAATCGGTAGAAAGCGATGCACAGCCCCAACGCCCCTTGGGCGTGGTAATGAGTATAACCACAACCACCAAGAGCTGCTGGCTAGCCAACCTGGCGCACTGTTCTGCTGTTGCTCGTATCGGGCCATTGTTTCGTTCGGTAACTCGCTGACGGTGATGACACGGCTGGATCCGATGGCTTTTGTTGTTTGTGCAGACTTTTGCGTGCCCGCATCTCACAATCCACTCGCCCTCGTCCGTTAAGGCACCATGGAGCACTAGAAGTGCAACCAGCTAGCTAACTAGAACCCCCTAGAGCTGCTCGACGCCCGTCACGCTGGGAAAGTCCCTTTCTGTCCACGTCTGTCCCTTTTTTCTTTCTCGTTCATTTTCCTTCTTTCCATCTCAAGCTGCCATCCATCCACAGCAAGCAGTCATCGTACTTGACTAACTAATGTATTCAACAGACTACCCTCATATTGGAATGCGCACACCCCCGCCTCTTCTCACACACACATGCATATTCGTGCACACAACTCTCCTCTCTGTCTCTCTCTCTCTCTCTCTCTCTCTCTCTCTCTCTCTCTTATTATCGTTTCGTGGGTCAAGAACACGCACACACACACACACACACATAATGTCTTCCGCACGCTGCGCCTGCTGTAACTGCGTCGTTCAGGGCTCATTTTTTTCGTTTCGCCTCCTAGCCGTCTGATAGTTATGCTAGCTATGTGATTTCGTAGAAGTAAACTAACTCGTACTTATAACAATGCAATATCTTTCGTCCGTTTTCGTCGTTCATGACTTTCTGCCCTGGCATTATTTATGTTGATATCGAATAAAACGTTTTTCGTTGTGAACCATCTTACCATCCTGCTGCAAGGAAAAATGGGTTATTGAGACCACAATATCAGTCCAAGTGAACTGAAGATGAGTACAGGCACCTATGAAATTTAACTCGTATGTTATAGTTTCTATAATACTAACGAACCGAAAAGGCTGAGCAAAGTCAACTCACCACCTAAATCTGGAGAGTCAGCTTCAGTGACTCTAAGAAGCAGCGACTCAGCGGTAGCAAACGGGTGGTATTCTGAGTATATAGTATACATCGGTGTATTTCATGGGCTCGCGCTATAACAGTCGCTGTTTCAGTTATTGGAAATGCATCAAATGGTAGATAGATCTAAGCCTTTCAGACGTCGTCACTGGCCATTAGCATCTAAATGACTAGGTTGCAGTAGGCCAGGCATCGCGTGGTACGAACTTAACGGCGTCAAAAACGTCACCAACCTTGAACGAACGGACTGGCACTGTTATATGCGCTCTTAGTAGTCTTTCTCGCAAAAAGGATACTGTAGAACACGCTGTGCAGGAGTTGAAACCTGGTTGGCACGTCGGCCTGCCGTGCTTCCCCGTATACGACGTTTTGTTGTTGTATATAGATTGTCAAAAGATAATTTTACATGCATTATAGTATCGACCAGCATCTATTCGATAAAAGAGAGGAGAACGAGTGCGATCAGATGTGGCGTACCTCTCAAAATATATGAAAACCGCTATTGTTGTAACTCACTAAGTACAAAGACGTGTCATACAGAATACTATTCAACTGCTACTTTTGCTAGCTTTAGAACACTTTTTCTACTGATTGAATTTTCAACACCAAATACTTCGCATTGTACGAGAGGCGAGCAAACCGCCTATAGGCAAAACGTTTATGGCTGAGGGGTTCGCAATGAGAAGTTATAGTAGAACAAAAAAGACTTAGGCTTACATTCGATGTTTTTGCTTATTTCAGGAACATGGAACCATGATCAAAAAGAGCGCTCGCCTTTGTGAAGATCCATTGCATCGCTGGTTAGTACTTCTTTGCGCAACATAGTCAATAAATTGTTCGAAGGACATATGTGAGGCTTACTTATGATGCTGAATTTGCTGGCTCAAAACAGCACTATATGGATTCGTTCCCATGACCCATTAAACCAAGAAATCCAGCTAATGCAACTGTCATGTAGCGCCCTTTTAGGCTCGTTTTAAAAGATCATGTAAAGCCGACGTGGAAACCAGTGGCGACTAACGCACCGTCACAGCATTACGTCTTTTGTTTAAATTAAAGGCTAATCAGTAATCATCAACTATTCGAGTACAGAACCTAATAGATGGAATTTGCGGCACGTTTCTCCAGTTAGATCCTCTAGTTACTGAGTGCCCCTAACTTTTTTCCACTACTTAAATGCATGCGAGGTCTCTTGGCGTACATAGGTGTCTCGTTGGATAGATTGTCTAGGCATGCCTGGATTTTTTTCTTTGTTTCCATTTTCCTTTCCCCCTGTCCAGCCAGGACTCCGGATATGAACAAGAAGCATTACCACTCGCCATGATAAAGGCGGCGGTCGGGGCAACGATAACAGCGACCAGTCCTAATGGAATTTTGCATCGGCGCGGATTTGTTTTTCTTTTACATTCTGCTGCAGCAGGATACAAAAATGGAGTGCTATTAGTGTTAATACGATATTTACTAACGGACGGGACCAGACCGGGCGAACGCCGCTCGGGTCGGTCGGTCGGTCAGTCGCCGCCGCTGCCTACCGGCTTACCCATCCTTGTCAGGGGCACGGTTATATCATTTCTGAATCTATGTTCCTGCCGGCACTTTCCACCTACCTCCTCTTCCTCTTTCTTGCAGTTAGTCCTTCTCTAAAGCTGTCTACTGTGTGTCCGTTGCATACGGCCCATAGGTTTGTGCTGCGGAGACCACTAAAAGGAGGAGGCCAGCCTTGCCAGTGGCGCATATGTATTTTATAAACTGTCCCTTCCTCCGACGGGAAAGCAGACCAAAACTTGCCTTGCAAAACCAACGCTGCTTAGGGTGCTACGGTCATGGCTTTTGGAGAGCTGTTAGGCCCAACTCGAGACAGCCCAAACACGGAACAAATGTTCCCCAGGGAATTCGTCACGATAGACAATCAAATGCAAATGATCTGCCTTGTGACGTCAATGCCTATGTAGAGTAAGCGGCTAAGTTCATAGCAAGCGGGACAAGTAGCTGTTCAAAATGCCCATACGTTTAGAAATGTTGTTTCGCAAGAATCCATTCTTCAACGTCATTGCCATCCGACGCTCAGGTATTATATAGTAAAACACAACAGACATGTAAATTCAATACAGTTAGTACTGGAGGGTAATGTTTTGCACTATCGCTAAAGGCTTCTAATATTTAATTAGTTTCGTAATGTCACCCTGGTAACAATAATAGATATCATATAGCATAAAAAAAAAAGCATTGTAGCATAAAAGCATTGTAATACAAGCCGAAATCAGCAATCCAAACGTCCTTATAGATAGACCTTATCACACTTAACTTGACTATAGTTCTCAATTAGGCCTTGGTATGTAGAATGCACGATGTAGGACCACACTTACACATGGTAGATTGACCATGGTGGTCGAAATGGGCATATCGGCACGTTAACATAACCCAGATAAATAGGATCGGCCTGGCTAACACCAGCGAAACAAGTCCGTGTTTCTGTATGTTGTATTGTATATGCCCATGTAATATACACATATATATATATATATATATATAATGTGATACATCACACATCGCCGTGCCGTTAATGCTGCCCATGTTGTCGGTGAGGACATCTCCATATGCTGCTTTGGCCATTGCCACTGCGTGGCTGTTGCATGTTCGACCATGCCATACCGTTCACCAGCAAACAGCTGCCGCTGATGGTTCTCTTGTTGGTGGGCGGCTGTATACTTGTTACATTGCGTTCGCTGTCATCCTGCGTTGGTGCTGTTAGAAGATAAGCGTCAAGCCCTGAGGGAGACTTTCAGACATCAATATTATTCGCAGCAGCGTGGCTGAAGGAAGTGGTCGTCTGGCTAGTCGTTTAACTTGATGTCGAACGGGCCGCCAGTGCTGCTGGTACGTCCTGCAACCTTAGCATTGCCTGGTTTCCTCTTTATGCTGCTGGTCCTGATGCTAGGAACCGACTGACCAGTTGGTTAGCTGGCAAGGCTGGCCGCGTTTCCGATCGTCTTCGGTTCGGTTCCGTTGGCGTTGTTCAATTTGCCGTTAACTGTATTCAGTCCACCATATGCCTCCTCAGCGTTTCCGAAGGGTGCTGCACGTCACTTGAGATAAGCGCCAAACCTCTTTCTGTCTGCATATGTTCGGAAGGATACTTGCTGCTGTATGGGTGGTGAGGATAGGACCGATGCCCGTCCGTTGAGGCGATCATATTGTTGCAGGTTTCATCGTACTCCATCGAAGCTGGCTGCTGTACGCTACACTATCCCTGACTGATTTGGGTTTGGTCGAGGCCTCAGCCACAAAGGCCAGATGCAGCGCACGGATCAACTGATCGCCAGCTAAACGGCAGACGATATACGTAGGTTCGTTGTTGGCTTGTACGACTGCCGCTGCTGCTGCTACCACTGCTAGTATGTATACTCAATGATGAAGGGCACGGGTAGCTGTTTCGCAACACGCTGTGCTGCTCCTTGTATTTAACGTACAGGAACGGCGGTCGATCTGCTGCTTCGTCCTTCCCGCGTGTTGATATAAGGTCCAGCCAAGCACCCGGTCGTCGGCCGCCATCGCGTACCGGATCATAACCGAACGGACGCCAGCAACTGCATATCGTACGTCATAGTCTGTTCCAATATGAGTCAGCCTGAGTTACGTAGCATTGGCCGGAGAGGAGACGAACTGCACCAAGAAGAAGAGGCAGAAGTTGGGGTCATTCATCGGAAAGCAAAGATTCGGCTTGTCGACTGACATATTGAATCAGGCATTCCTGGTTCCCTGTATGTTCTGCTCCTTGACAACGGCGTGCAACGCCTAGTTTCCCGTAGAGTCGACGGCCGCTATAACCGATAGCAATGAGAACGCTACGTACGTGTTAGCCTGCGATCGACCCGTCCATGACGATGCTGACAGCAACAACGACAACGACGAAACTATGCCAGTGTTTGGGGATTCTGCTGCTGTTGCCGCCACCACTGCCACTGCTACATTGGCCACCTCTTTTGCCTATTTTCTTCCTTTCTTTTGCCTACGAGGAAGAGGAGGGTATAAAAGACACCGTTTTGTCCCTCTGCAACAGAGAGGTGTTACTTATATTCAGGCTTGCACATGGCTACTATTGGTTCGAACATTTGGACCATCCGGGAACCGACAGACGAAGCGAGCCACTCTCGTTGCAACGATGCCAATACGGCACACGCATACACGACTCGATTCGACCCATTGCCATATTTTAGCAGCCCACACTGCTGCATTGTATATAAAGCTTCGATATACATCACATAGGGGAACATACATATTTGCCCATACATAAGATGGTAGCAGTACCAGCAGCATCATGGTTGTTGTCTACGTTTTGCTCCTCATCTTCGCCTTTGTTGTATATGTGTGTCTGTTGTTGATGGAAAAACGTCGACGACTAACAGCTGGTAGGGGAAACAGCAACCAGCTTGAAAGAAAGTATCTAGGTAGGTAGGTAGGCAGGCAGGCAGGCAGGCAGAAGGAACTTAGCTACTTCATGTCCATCTCGTGCTTTCCTTATCATCAGTCCAAGGCTTTGAACCGTTTATCAGGAAAACGTAGAAGATCAATCAAAACAACGAGAAAACACGCTGTACAATTCACAGCCCACGCAGTACGTCACGCATAGGACTGTGCAGAGTGGTCAAGTCAACTAAGTAGTGCTAGAGAAAGGGCGGAGAGGAAGGGTATCAGTAGTGTACGAGAGCGAACGTCGACTAGATAGCAAGGTCGCTTTGCTTCTCCAGAACACGTACCCTGCCCAATAGACTAGCCAAGAAAAATGATAAAGGAAGTTACGAATAACGAAGAATACATGAAGCAGAGGCATAGGTTCATCTTGCGTTCATCTTCTTTCTCTGGGTGCCTGAACGAAATGGTTTGTCCTGTCGTGCATAAGCTGAGCGGTTTGACTTTTGTCATTTGCCTTTGATGAGTCTTTCATACCCAAGTAGCATTATGGATGGCGGTTCAATATTAAATGACCTCGGCATGTTCAGGCACACTAGTACGCATCAGGGCTAACTGGCGAGTGCTGACATTGCCATCAATTTTGCACTTGGATAATAGATCCCGTGCGCTGAACAGGGATGACCGACAAGATAACTCAGATTCCCAAAAATCAGTTAAAAAACGGCGTCAGGTAATAGTCAAACACTAGAAACGATTTCAGTACATTAGATGAAAATTTTTTATACTGATTTTAGAAATATGCTTCGAGACAAACAGCCATTTATAAAACTTGGCTTGAGCTGAAAAAATAAGGGCCACGGGTGACGAGACACCTTAATAATCAACTCCTAAGGAGTTCAACCTTCCAAGTGTACTTCATACAACGTCGAAGTCCTCTTTATATTATCTTAAAATTATGCTTCAATAATTACTAGATAGTATATGGTTCTCTCTCTTATATCAAACATACTAAAGTGACGTTTGTATATTCCTTGTATTTGCATCTTGACATCCATACTGTTGTTATTATTACAGGGTGTGAGTGGTGCAATGGGCAGTTTGGCGCGACGCTTTGTGCATCTGCAGGGGCATCTGTAGACGGCCCGCGATGGACTGGGCGTTGGCATATATGCTGCTCATAGTGGCATGCGCCAGCGCTAAAAATAGTTTCGCACTAGTAGAAGGACCACCATCAGTTTTAGCCTGCAAGCTATCGGAGTTCCAGTGCGACAACAGCCGCTGTATTGCGCTCAATAAATTCTGTGATGGAACTGATGACTGCGGCGACACCTCGGACGAACCCATGGGTTGTACAAGTCAGTATCGATCTATCTGTCTCTTGTGTCTTTCTGTATATTTAGCATACCTAGTATTTTCTGCATTTTCTTTAACTATCTATCCAAAACTGAACTGATGTGGAAAAATATTAGCTATGGCGCTAAAACAACGGCATTCCAACGCTCTCTTTTCCGCATCATTGTGCTTGTATAGAAAAAGACTACCAGTAGTACTTCAGCTATCATACGACTACTATTGCTGCTTAGGTCTATTACGCTTGTCTATCATAAAGATGTGTGGCCTAGGCACACAGGCGCAGTGTGCTGATGGAGTGTCCGCTCTGTAAGGCGAAATAGTGCAGCATAGCAAACCACCGCTGGCATAATTCTCGGCCATCGTAAGGACTCCCATGACCGTCATAAGAATTCCCTCGGTGGCCGTTTCAGCAATGGCCCTTTACCTCTCTTGACCAACCCTTAACCAGCTAAGCTCATCGCCACTGCCGCTGTAGCCCGCTATCCAACGGCTACGGCCGCAGCTTTTTTGGCTATTTTATCTCCCTATTATAACTCGCATTTTACAATGTCCTACACGAACTCGAATCGTGCGAATAGAATGTGGCTGTTTGTACAGTAGTCTTCGTAATAAACGGTCACCAATTAACATACTACATGTTTATTGCTATGCAACTTTCAGACTGCAATCGGACGTTTTTCGGCGAGGTGGGCACCAAAAACCCAATACGAATCGCAGAACCATTCCAGCGCAATCTTCCGTTTGTCTGCACTATGCATTTTGTGGCAGCGGGAGCTGAGTTTGGCGATATCGTTGAGCTCACCTTCCTCAACTTCCAAGTAGGAACCCTTGAGAGTGACAGGTGAGGAAGACAGCATGCGATACGCATTACTCTGCTGCTCAGTTGTCAGTTTGCACTGTAGTTACCTACATTTATAGGAAAAATCTAGAGCTTTTCCTTGCTTTTGAAAGTGCTACAGGTCTATGTAAGTGTCTTTGTAGGCATAGGTAGCTACAAAAAAATTACGATCCTTACGCGTTGCCGAAGAGCCCTATCCACATGTATCAAAAAAACAATGTAACGCCTAAAAAAAAAGTTTGTTTGTCTGCTTGATAATAGTCGCTTTGTTAGTTTTTTTTTCCGTCACTTCTGCTTCCTTGTTCGCGCAGTTAAAGCCTTTCTCGGTTGACTTCTACTGAAACTACAGGCGTAGCACTACTCCGGGAATATATATCTATATACAGAACGTATATCCCCGGAAACGAAGTGAATGCTGGTGTTAGGCAATTGCCTAATGGGAACAGAGCGCGGTTGTTTCCCTGCCGGTCTTTTCTGCAAAGAACCGATTCTTCTAATGCTTCTGGGGTTCAGTTGCCAATGGAGTAGTTAGGGCGCTTGTCGCGGCAAGGCCTCTTCCATAAGGGCCTCCGATATTGCTCTCATCGCACTACTCTTTTCTTGTCTTAGGATACGAGGCCAGCAGCATCCGCGTTTCGTGTTCCTTCGCTAATCGCGTTTCTCCAAGAGTAGCCATTTTTTTCTTTTCGTTCGCCTCAGATTCGCTGGCGTCTAGTGGCTAGGGTATTAAACACAAGAGCGAATGGGTCGAAAAAGGCAACGGTAGGGCGCCCATGTGACTTTACGGCCACGCAAAGTGCAACGTGGAAGGCCGCACCAATACGAACCGAGGCAAACTGACATACGCAGTCATCATTGCAAGCCAAAAGGAGACAGGCCGCTGTCAGGGACGTATTCGCCCCTGACTAGCTATTTTCGGTCTACCACTATCTGCGTCCGTTGGTATTACTACGTGAGAACAGGCCCAAGCCCAAGTTCGCCTTGCAAGGGTACTCTCCTTCATTGAGAGTGGTTCCTGTGGTACGCTTCGCCGCTTCGGGGTCCGCCGTGACACTGATCCGCTTGTATTATTAACGCACGACTAATTTTGCGGATTATGCGCTACTGCTTATTCTGATGATTGCAATCAATTTACCCGATTGACACTTCGTCAGCACCAACGGGCAGCACTGACGGGACTACGATGGCTGCGGTAGACTGGCCGTCGGTGAACATTATTTTGGCTGGTATATCGGCTTCTACCTCTACTTCCAGTAGTACCGCTGCAATACGACGAAGATAGGAGCTGGACCAACCGCGTGTACTCCGCGGAGAGGTGTGGAGCTCCGCTTGCTTTGTGTGGCAGGGGAAATCAGATGTTTCAGTTAGAAAGGCAAGCTTCGGGCGAAGCTCCGTTGACGGCACGCAGACCGATACAGGGTTAGCGACCACAGCGGCATTAGAGGGGCAATCGCACGTTGCTATCCCTTCTCTTCACAAGGTGCGTGTTCTGCGCTAGATGGCGTGCACTTTTAGGGTGGTTTGGTGTGACGCGCGTAAACGATGTTGATGATCACCGAGCACGGGTAAACCGCACCGAACTTTCGGCTTTAAGCCCCGAAACGGCCTGCGGTGTAGGGCGAGCCTAAGCTTTGGGTCTGTTTTGTAAATTCCCATAGACTTATTCCTTCTGCAATTTCTACTTTTCCTAATTTATTTCGGATTTTAAACACGTTACAGCGCTCTAGTTATGCAACGCGTTGTTTCGTAACATACTTTATTTACGCTTAGCTACGATGGATGTGCGTGTTCAATAAGTAAACTACAGATCCCCGTTTCGCCGAGGCAGTATGGATAGTGTATATTTAGTTTATTTCTATTTTAATAAAAATGCTTTCTTCGTTCAGGAGTTGAATACGATTGTGTTGTTGTATGCGCCTCTACATTGGTCGGTGTAGAGACGTATAGTATAGTATACCGATATACGGTACTCCGAGATATCAACGACGCTCGTCCAGCATAGTGAATATTGTTAGCTGTGTCTATAGGAACGGCCGGTGACCCCCGTAAATGCCCACACCGGCTCATATCGGCTCGACTCTCCTCAAATCTCTCTGCTCCTTGTTATCAGATTTTCTGTGATTTGCTCGGGCTGGTGATGCCCGTCCCTCAATTTCCTCGAACTGCCTATGTTCGGTTTCTTTTATTGCTGATCGCAGGTGCTAATCATGATACTTCGATAAAATATCGACTACGATCCCACATCTGGATTTAGACCCTGAGCTGACTTCGAAGCCTGCCTTCTTTGTAGGATGACAATGGCGCAGAGAATGAAGATTGGCAGTACGCACGACGTGACCGAAATTTTCTTGCGAAAAATGAACATCATACGTGTTCCACCTGCTAAGTTTCCACCTCTAGTCGGGAGCCCCCGTTAGACGAAAGAACGCCCAGGGCTATGCCAGCTCTAGCCACAGCGACAGATTCCTTTACAGTCCACTTCTGTTCCTTTCAATAGCAGCCGCAATGCCAACTAGATCTAGCACGCATGTCAGCAGTATACGTTTCTTTACAGTTAAGATGGGCGAGTCGCAACATTGTAAAGCCCCTTGGCTTGTGTTCGATACATGATTCTTGTCCATCTCTAATAGATTACTTCTGATTTCCGGTTGTTCTATTATTTAGCTACCTAATTGACCCTCTGATATCAATACAGCGAAGCATCTCGTTATGTTATGCGTCTTTTTTTTTCGGCTGAAACATCTAGAAACCGGTAAGGGAAGCTACGGATTTGACTGCTTATATGCCATTTACACATCTAAAAAAGATGTTCACACGATTGCTAATGGTGAATAGTGGGGGTTTCAAACCGAGCGTGTACAATGGTAATATAGAAAGCCACAACGATATTTTATTATAAATTACATGAGCTTCTGTGACCGATATAATTGCAAATAATAGAAAAAACACGCAGTATTCTGTGCCCTTCTCTGTCAAAGAAAACCAAAGCCCATTTCATTACAAGCTTTCAAACAACTTTTTTTTTCTTTAATTTAAGTCGTGTAGTAGATCTGCAGCAGAAAACATACCGTTTAAATAGCAATAATATTCAATCTCTTTCCCATCAAGAAAAGCCCGCCATTGTCCCGGATGATCAGAAACAAATGCCGTTTTCGACTATAATCAGAGATCAGGCGGCGGTTCAAAAAAGACTTATCCGCGTCATGCTTTTTTGTCCCTTAATGAGCTTCTTTGTTTAGCCGCTAATGATGAGGTTTTTAGCCCAAAATATGTTTTCAGATCTGACTGAATACTTCAGTTCCAAAACAAGACCTCGCGAAAAAAGACTTTGAATTTTCGCAACGGCAGTAGCTATAACAATCGCTTCGTCTAAACTCTCTGTATTTATGGACGAATAACTGGCTTCACCGGGGTCGATTCTCTTCGCTCGGTGCCCGATGCAAATTTCCCCGCAAGTAACGGGTCGTTAAGGAAAGTGCGTCGTTTAGAGCCCATCCTGCCACCACTTCTCGCTGACACTATCGTTGTCGCTATATGGCACAAAACGAAGAATCGACGATCGAGAACGTCTGCTGGAGCAACCGCTTGCAAGGACTGAGGAAAAACGAACGTCGAATTATGCTGCATGGGCAGGATAGATTCTCCGGTTAGGGGTGCTTGTAAACAAACGATTCTATTTTTCTCCTTTTTTACCTTTTTGTCCTTCGCTTTTTGCCTTACGGCCTCGTTTCTTCAAGATTGTGTGCATGAGACAGCCAATCCCATTAACATCGTCAAGTTTGGCACCGGCTGACCGCAACCATATTGATCTTGCCAATTATGAGAATGACGCTGGCAGAAAGAAATGGCAATAAAAAAGTAAGCTAAGGCGTTATACCACTACTATGTTATGCAATACTGTCGCCAATGGCCGATCAGACTGC